>NW_027526361.1:223977367-224167168 GCF_048455015.1 Haemaphysalis longicornis
GTATGACGCCTTCGGCGATGTCGCGTCGCCCGCGACAGGGCAGCGGAAACGCCGAAGGCCAGCCACACATGGAGGAAAGAATTGCTAGCCACAGCCTCCGCACGCCCGCGGACAATTCCCACGATGCAACGCGCCGGAGGAGCCCGAAGACCGGAGAATGCGGCGTCGGAGGCGCTTGACTTTGGCCGCTTGACGTTGTGCGCCCTTCTGTACCCTTCGTTTGTCCGAAACGTTCATGTCCACTAATTATTGGATTGTTCCGTGCGGCAGAAAGGGCTTCGGGAAAGAGGACAGTACAAGGGAAGGGTGTGGTCCAGGAACGATGGGGTTCGACCCGTCGGGATGGATAGTTTCTTTAATCCATGCTAGATGTTTGTCTGTCACGCGTCTTCAGAGCGTGAAGGACGCTATACCACGGCTATTGCACGGAGGAAACGCGATCGCTGGCCCAAAAAGTTTCGATTATCGTAGCAAGGGTTGGCGCAAACCCATACTGGCACATGTTAAGGCCCAACCGGAAGTTCCGCCACTCCCAAAATTGACGTCAGCGGATGCAGCGTCACTCTAATCAACGATGAGCCTACAAAACAACAACATTCCGGACGATATAACGATATCAGGACCTGCGGCAACGACCAAGGAGCATTGAATTCTGTTTAGGCGTTAACTATAAAAGTTCGTTATGGACCCACAAAGCGTTCATCAAAACCGAGAATGTAATCTTTAAATATGATATGGGCCGTGGCCAGAATGGAAAGTATCTGCGTAAGTATACGTACGAAGTTCTCTTTCTATCTAGAGTTTCGTTTCTTGCATTTCACTGCGTGCCTTTCTTCGCAACTAAATCTTTTTTCTGTCATTGTTGTTTTCCCAATCTCCCGCATCCATCTCACTGCATTTTAATCATTCCCACCTGGCGTAGCAAGCACTGCCGCTAGAACATCTGACCACCCCAGTCAACATAAAAAGCTCTCTCTCTCTCTCTCTCTCTCTCTCTCTCTCTCTCTCTCTCTCTCTCTCTCTCTCTCTCTCTCTCTCTCTCTCTCACACACACACACACACACACACACACACACACACACACACACACACACGCGCGCACGCACGCACGCACGCACGCACGCACGCACGCACACACACACACACACACACACACACACACACACACACACACACACACACACACACACACACACACACACACACACACACACATCAGCGCTGTAAAGTACCAACTCGCCGGCGACGAAGCTTCGCGAAAGGTAGAATGACAGCCTGCAGTGTCCCTCCTTAAGCAAGAAAATTGGGATCCTGTTCCACAAAATGGACAGCGACGCGTTATCTAGCGGGTTCCTCTTTTTAACAAGGGCGAGACACCATTAGTTGGAGACCGCGTGGTGAGGAAGAGAACGTGGATAAGGATTGAATGAGGAGTGTATGCGTGCGTGTTGTTGGTTATGAATACACCTGTCATCTCATTCTGTGCTGCCTCCAATATTTTCCAAAAGAGGAATTAACCCTGACTTTCATTAACGTGGCACTGCTACACAACCAGCCAGATTATGGTTCCAATGCTACCCGCGTAAGAGCCCACAGAGAAACGCCGGAGAGCTTGCTCATAATGCATAATGATATATAGTAGTGGCGTCGTCCGGAACATTAATACCGAACTTCTTTTCGTTTTTTCATGCAGAGGGTGCTTTTTTCCCTGTTTGTTCAGGCGTCGTTAACGTTTTTTATAGCGCGAGCGAGGAGTGGAAGCTAAAAGCACGGTTTGCGCAGGAAAGAAAACACTATGCAAAGCGTGGTGGTAGCCGTACACGAAAACACGGGAGCCGACGAAGGTTGTCTTCGGACAAATGAGATTGTGGTAAGTGCCGCTTAACTTGAGTAAGGAGCCGAAACGTGGTGGCAAGAAGTAAACGACGTGTAGGAAAAAACGGAGAACGGGCCCTTAAATGAGCCGCGCTCTCTTACGGGTGACTGCTTAGTGTTCGTAGTATTCAGGAGTACCCAACGTTGCCGTTCTTGATACGCGAAAAAAAATTCTGGTGGTATACTTAAGTTCACCTTTACTTCGACAGCATTGTTTTCTTTTTGTTGCTTACATGACTGCGACTTCACGCAGCTAAAAGAAGCAGGAAAAACTTAAAATAAAAATAATAACTATGCAGGGTCATGAGACTAGATGAAGCTCAAGCCGCAACAGTAAGTGGTTATAATTTAACTGAAGAAGTTTCGCCATCAAGGGTAATCAGATGTATCACAACTGCAATTTTCGTAAAGAAAGTTATACATGAAGGTTTTTTTTTCGTTAATCTAGAATGCATTTTTCCACTAAAAAATACTGCCGTGCACCGAATCGCGCATATCGCAATAGTTTAGGCTATTCTGCGCACTGTAACGACGTAGGTGCAACGGTGGCATTCACAGTGATTTGTGATTAAAAGTGGCATTTACACGGTAAGTCCTCTATTGATTTCGTTTTTTTTTTCTACGCGGCCTATTGCACTATGATGGCCACCCACCGCTCCTAACTCTTTTTCTCCTTTACCCCTTCCCTGTTGCTTCAATGAACGTTCTCTCTCTCTCTCTCTCTCTCTCTCTCTCTCTCTCTCTCTCTCTCTCTCTCTCTCTCTCTCTCTCTCTCTCTCTCTCTCTCTCTCGCCCTACTTAATTTAGGGCATTTATCCTCCCTATGCAGGCGACAACATTCCGGCAGACCTCTCTGTTTTCCTCGAATAAAGCCTTCCCCTCTCTCTCTCTCTCCCATCTCTCTCTCCCCCTCTCTTTCTGCGCCAGCTAGAGCCTCTCCTCTCCTTTCGCCATTAAAGGCTGGGCACCTCGGGGTGGTGGTGATTGTAATTAGAGCAGAACCAGTTTTCCCCTCTCTAAGCGCAAATTTTCCTTTCTTCGAGGTTAATGTACCACAGACGCCCGTGCGAGTGCTGGCAACCTGTAGCACCTGGGAATGAAAATATCCTCCCGCGATTGTAGGCAGGCACGCCACTTGGGCTTTTGCGGCATTCCCCAAAATTTGGCCCACGATGATCCCAACAAAAAGTTTGATTGCTCATTCGGCTCGCGTGTGAATGATGCACTCGCGACAACCGTGCAAAAGCGCCTTTCAACAGCGGAGCCGTTCTGGCGCTGGTCTTGACGGCACTCCTCTGGTATCGTGTCGCGCTCTCTCGGGAGCAGGGTTCTCCGCCGCGCAAAAACGGGTGCCCCAGTATAGAAGAAAAAAAAAATTCATGAAAATTTAAAAAGTTAGTGTCCTTCCACTCTGTGAAGATGGACGACCTGCGAATCTGGGTGCACTCCAAGGACCGCATAAAACAAAACACGTTTGTTTATAATTTGCGATTTAACATACTTCCTAGCAAATCAGCTGAATGAAACTCGGAGGGACTCCACCTTTAGTCTGACAGACAAAATGGAGCTGTCTGCTTCACTCCCGCGTCGTAGGCATCTCATACACCAACCCAATCCGCTCGACCGCTCAGGACGCCGAAGAGGTGGCAGTGGGCCGTCTGACGTCCATTTTTAAGCCTCCCGCCAGCACAACGGACTGTTAATCGCCGGCAAGAGTAACAAATAATATTTCCGCACCTCCGCGTTCCAAAAGGCAAGTTGCCGTTCAGCCGGGAGGGATTCGCAGCTACTCAGTGAGCAGTGCAACTTGAGCAGGCAACGGCGGCGGCAGTGGGTTTCCATTGCTTTCGCGCCTATTCGCGCTTCTTTTCGACCCGACGCTTCAATTTCCGCTTTTCCTTCACGCGAACGACATGCGTACGTCCCATAGCGAGTTAAACCTGGAAGGCCTCGGGCTTTATTCCAGTAGACAAATGTGATTGTCCTTTGCCCTCCCCTGCCGTGGGCATGTTACTGTCTGCGTAGCACACTAACCCAGATCCAAACCGCTCGATTACGGAGGACAGCTGACCGGGCGCGTTGAGCCATGAGTCTTTCACGGTTAAATCTTCCGCCAACACAACGGGCTTGTAATCGGTGCTGACATGAAGCGCAGCCGTACGTGCACGCCCCATTCCTTCCACCCCCAACCCGTGCACGCATAAACCGGCATCCGATTATGGGCGCGTACTTAGGCAAGAACACCGGCGATAATGTCGCTCGGAAAGCCTGTCAAACTGAAGTAGGATTATGGGCTCACGCCGGTGTTCCAACCGGCAAGTGGCTCTTCAACCGGGAGGTATTCGCACCTACTGCGCGAGGTGGAATTTGAGGCGGCCACGGCGGCGGCGGCTTTCGGTCGCTCTTACGTCGATTCGCGCGTTTTTGTGTAATTCTCCGTAATCATCTGATAGCGGCGCTACTGCCGTTGTCAGCCGATTGTGCAACTTGTGAAAGAGGCATGGGTGTTGTTGGAGAGGGGAATAACAGCTGTGATAGCGGGTCAGCGGTGGGGAGGAGGAGCCTGGGAGCGGTTTCACCGGAATGAAAACTGGGGGGGCGAGGGGGGGGGGGTAGACAAAAACTGCTTCGAAGTAAAAAAAAAGGTCCAAGGGCCTTCGCATTTCGATAGCAGGCGGCTTATAGTGTCCTGAAATAGCGCCTTTGCAGCAATGCATTTGCGTTTAAAGGTGAAGCCGACTTTAAAAAAAAAACGGTTGGTGTTTGTAAGCTGGCTTTCTGGCTTTCCCACACTGCATGTTCTGCAGTGAAGCACGGTCGTCTACGGAGGAGGTATGACCACAGAAAACGGCCCATTACCTGATTATTAGTGGTAAGGCGACTCTACCATGAAGCCTAGCCTAAGCTCTAAACCTTAAAGAATTACCGTCTGCTGTCACTACATGTGCCCACCTACGGACGAAGCATGGTTACAGAAAACGGCTGTAACTGTCGTTTTACCGGAACTATTCTGAAAGAAATTATATGACGATTGGCCGCTCAGGCGGCTATAACATTGCGCGCAAGAAAGAAGCCGAAGCTAAGCGGAATCTTCGTAAAGACAACCCGCAGCTGTGCTGTTTCAGCAAACTGTACACTGAGTGGACCTGGGCTTACTTTTTTTGTTAAATCGTGGTTCGCTAAGCTAAGCAGTATTGCATGTAAATATGTATCAGGTAACCCTCGGTGTTAGCGCATTACTGCGAGAACAGTATTTCATTCTCTTGCAGCAGTGTGTGTGCCACGAGTGTGCTAATCAAAGACGCATAGCGTTCCTCGTTGGCCGCTGAAATACAAATTCGTTATAACGCGTGCCCGTCCGAACTCCGGCTTTCCTCGAAGTGAAATAACGCGTTTTACTGGAGGCGCAATCTGCACTGACTTTCGACCCGCGCCCTCGGCCTGGCGTCCACTCTCTCTCCTTCTAGTCACGTGACGGGACTGAAGACCCTAAAATCGGACGTCACCGGTCGTTTTACCGCCACCTTTTGCACGCTGACCGCCGTTGGGCATCCAAGGAGTCGGCCACCTCCGCACGGAGGGATGGGGAAGAGGAGGAGGCGGGGAAGAAGAAAGCGAGCACGCGGCGAACAGGGGCGGGTCGATGGGGCGTCCTTGGCCCACCACCAGCGTCCGCTTCGTTCCGCCGAGGTCGCGCCAGTTAAGGGCAATCCGGCACACCGGCCGACGCAGCGTGCCGCCAGCACCCGAGCCGCGCGCGCGCACCTCGGCGCCGCGCCGACGCCCTGGCCGGAGTCGATGCACCCGCGCTGCGCGTCACCGCCCGCGGTCGTATCGACCGGCTCCTCGTAAAGCGTAGAAATACGGCCGTCCGTAGGCCCCGGTGCAGATAGAGAACCAAAATTACGGTCCGTGAGGCAGCTACAGTCGTTTAATAGCGCCTAAAAGGCCGAAAGCGACGGAAAGGGTGCGATGGCCTGTGCAATTTTCCGCGATGCACTTGTTGTGACGTCACAAATCCCGGTGCTGATAGAGCGCTGCCGCCATTTGTTTAATAATGCTGAGAAGGCCAATGCGGCAGAAGGGGTGTCGATGGCCTGTAGGGTTTTCTGCGCTATTACTTGTGAGGTCACAATACTGCTGACGTCCCGAGGTAGAATGTGACGTCACAAAGCGTAAAAACGGCCCTCGGTAGATACCGGTGCCGATAAAGCACCAACAGTTCAGTCCAAAATGGAGTCAAATTTGTTTAATAACGCAGAAAAAGCCGAATGCGACAGAAAGGGTGCGATGGGTTGTACAATTTTCCGCAATACCCTGCTTGTGACGTCACAAATTCATCTGACGTCACAAGGTACAGAAGGGCTCTGTTTAAGCGTGTTTTTAAAGGGAACGGTAAGATGTGCGCCGGAAAATGCAAAGATGTTTTGAAGTTTTTGTTGAACACGTCTTTTCAAAAATGCAAAAATACACGTTACCGTATCAAATAGGCTCCTCAGGTTGAACACCCTCAAGAGGTTTCTGATGTTTCGGTGATCTCTTGTCTTGGTTTACAAGTGCAGACAAACGATTTGCGAAGACGCAGCGAGCGCGAGCTGTCGCAGATAGCGTGTCGCGACACCTGCGACAGCTAGCCTAGCGGCAAAAGTGCGAGATGATGAACACTGGCCGTTAGCGGCAATTTCTGGCCGTTAAGGCCCTTGCGCGGGAATTCTGGTGTTTCTTTAGCACCGCAAAGCAACTTTAATGGAAAGGTTTGCCAAAATATATGATCGTAAACAAAAATAACACAGGACTGCTCTAGATATCGCGCATTTATAATATTAGGGTAGTGGACGTCACGCGCACAATCAACCTCTGAACCAGCCAGGATAAGAGTACCGGTAGATATAGAGCGCACTGGCAAACCAAAGCTTCCGCCCCAATTGTCGAAACAATCGGCAGTCTATTTGGTAAAGCAGGTAGCCCTAATAGAATGCTTTGCTGATCGAGTTGGTCCGTGGCTTAAAATGAAGAAAAAAAAAAGCGTGCCGTACACACAAGAGCGTTTTAAACCGAAGCTTTAGTGTCTTCTCTGATGCCGTTGTACGCCACTACGCCTTGCAGGAAAGCCAGCTTTCTCTGACGATGGTTCGCTCTGACTCTGACTCTGACTCGCAATTCACTCTGACTCGCAGTGTGAATTGGCCAACCAAACAATCAGCCACGAAAAAGCTTCGCGTTCAATCATCGTCGTTGTTAGACGGATGGGTGCGCGGTTTTTTCTTTAGCTGAACTTGGACTAAAGCCTACTTTAAAAGGACCCTCCAACACTTCCGATAAACGTTTTCACTCTTTCCTTCGCGTGTGGAAGCACTGCGAAAACTCTGGCCAGAGTCCTTGCGCCAGCACGGAGCGGCGCTGCGTGATTTGCTCGTCGCAGCAAGTACATACGCCTTCCGTTTCGGCTTTGTTTTCGTGGCTTTATTTTTCAACTTGCTATCGAATGCGTTCATTGCTGCAACTGAAAGAACTGGAATTAGGTCACTACAGCGCGGTACCGCTGTACCGATGTAATAACAGCGGTCGGAGAACGCCAAGGCCCGGAAAGAGAAAAAAAATATTTTGTGCAAGTTTCCAAGTTAATCTGGTGGGCATAGAGCTGTAATTTTTGGCTGAGTTATTTCGCGATGCCCTAATCTACGCACTGGATGTGTTTGTTGACTACGTTCTGTAAGATTCCGAAAAAAAAAAAAGTTGCAAAAAGTGTTGGAGGGTCCCTTTAATTTATTACTCTGCGAATTCTTTCCACGCATTAATTAATGTTTCGTGGTCTCACCGACCATTTTCACGATTTAGGTAACGCCGATCACGTGGTCATCCCAAAACTGGCGCGACAGCTTTGCTTCTGATCACGCTAGCAAGGAAGTGCACAGTCTCGGTTTGTCTCCGTAAGTGCAACGAGTTGGCCTAAACGTCGCCTGAGTCATCGCGTGACCGGGCGACAGGCCTCGGAGCAGAGTGCAAATACCAGAAGCGGTTACGTGTAGAAAGAGGCGACACGTCGTTCCGCCTGGACGACGCACTGCAAACCGAGGAGGCAATGAGGAAAAGAAGAGACGGTCGAGGCAGTTGCTTGGCTGAGGGCGCTGATTGCGACCGGTTCAACGTTCTGCCCGCCGGAGCACCCAAGGCGCCTGAAGCCCGTAACTACCTACACGGTGTGGTTTCCTTTGCGAATCCGCGATGCTCTGCCCTTTTGAGGTTCGCGCGGTCTTCTGCGTGGAATGCTTGCGAATACTGCGATTTTCGCGTTTGCGATACGCGTTTTTTTTTTTTTTTTCAGGCATTTTAGCCTCGCCGAAGGTTTGCCGCAGGAATGTTTGTCCGTGCGAAACATTTGACAGTCCGCCGCTGTTGCGAAAAGGGATTGCGCCGACGAGCGAATACGCAGGTAAATTTGCCCTAGGCGAGAAAAGTAACTCTTATATTTGGGTCTATTACAGTAGCTATTAAAAATGCGTCCCTTAGACAGCTATACTATACTCAAATAAAGTGATCAGCCAAGTCTTAATAAAGCACCAAATGAAATCAGTACTCGAAGCAAAGCAATCGCAATGCACGTCTAATTTCATTTTATATAGCCGTTAGCTTAATCACCTGATGCCTAAAATCGCCGCACTCTTGTGATTGTCATTCAATCTTTTTTAGCTTCTAGCTTCACGGAAGGCAGATGATTTTTTAGCGTGTGATGTGCAGTCACCGAAAGCCATGCAAATTTCCCCGGCTGACCGGGTGTCTTAAAATGGCATGTATTAACGAGAGATATGGAAAGATATTTTAAAAAATCGCCCAGTTTCAGTACCTGAGAGCGAGAGCATTATTTAATAGCACCACTGCAAAGGTGGGTGATATGGGTATTGCTAAGAAGTTTTTTTAGCCTAAACGGACACCGAACGAGTTGCAAGTGATGTTTAAAATTACGTCGTAGTCTAGAATGAATACGCTACGTTTTTTTTTTTTTTTTCTGATTTACATGCATTTTGAACGAGAAATGCGCGTTCAGGAGTGCCGTTTACCTCGCGTTATCCACCCACCGATCTGCCGACGTCAGCTATGACGTCATACTGACAAGTCCGCAGGGTTAAATTTAGGGCGTTGTTATCGTGTTCACCTTGTGTTTGTGTACGAAGAAAACCTAGTTGTCAACCACGAACTGGATTCAAACCAAAATTGTGATGGCTGAAATAGCATGCAAATACATCGGAAGCCAGTGTGACAACATCACGGCAGTTGACGTCATTACGTAACATCAAAATTGTCGCATGGCGTTTTTCTTCTCTAGGATGTTACACACAATCGCGGGCTATTCGCTCTTTCCAGCGACGCTAGTGACGCCGCGTGGAATTTGTTCGAAGCCGGGAGATGGTGATCGGCGGACCGGTCGCTCCGGCGGAGGCGGCCGGCGGCATCCGTGCGGGCTCGCAGGAATGACAGGAAAATTGTAATTGCATATATAGTACTCGACAATGCCGTATAAATAATCGGAAAATATAGACTGAACGAACGTTCATATTCTCTCAACTTTGTTAAAGCTATATAAGCTGCATGTAAACGAAAGAGTTTTGAGACTCATCGGTGTCTGCTTCGGAGAAAAATGGAGGTTCTTCGGACCCACGCGTGCGTACGTGAGGCCTTAATTATTCTTTACTGAATTACGCCAGCCACATTTAATAGTTATTTGCGGTGAGGACGCTGATTTTGTAGGCTCGTTTGTATAACCTTGTGATCGTCTTTTTCGGGCACTATTTACATTCACGGCCGGATAATATATGTCAACTGATCTTCGCTTATCTGTTATTAAATTGGCTCAATTCCACTGCTTCCAAACATAAGCAGCAGAGGCTGTCCAATCCGCTTGCTTTTATTTCAATAAAGAAACGACTTAAAACTTTTTGCACGCGAAGGCGAGAAGCAAATGTGGGGATGTGTTTATTGATTAATCATTGAATATCGAAATAAGTGCGTCTAAGCGAGATGTTTTAGAAACGACAATACTGTAACTGGGTCTGGTAGTTCAAATGCAAGCTCTTGAATGCATTTGGTAGCCCCCGTTTTCGTTTTGGTAATAAGGATCGACGCACTTAAAAATGTTACCGGCAGTCAAATCAACATAACGTAATTCCAGCCGTAAATTAGTTTTTAACGTAAATTAGTTATCACAAGACAGTAGGACACCTGTAAAGTACTGCCTGTAGTTTAACAGTGTACGCTTCAATATCGCAGGCCTGTGTATGCTACATGCAGGCGTAAATACGTGGGCTTACAATATTTTTTTTTTCATATAATGCTAACACGTTAGTTTGTACACCACTTGATACGACGTAATGGGAGCCTTTTTTTCGTGGTTTGACTACTCAATGTCGTAGCTAGGTTTTACTACACCCAAGCAAAACACCGCAATACGCACATATCGCCCGCGTATGGTGCGCACGGGCTTCTGCTTAGTGTGTACGCACGGAAACGAACACGCCTAAAGTAAAACGTGCACTGATGGACGTCCACTGCAATAATGTCCCAAAACTTAGCGTTGCACATTCTGTAGCAGGTTGTTTGCCCAGTTAGGCGGGATTGTTCTCAAACCACTTCCGTGCGACCTGGGCCATGTACAGCGGGTTGCCTCGCACACAGCGCTTTCTACACCGCAACAGACACCCTGAAACGAATCGAATGTTGTCTCGCGATTAGCAACGTATGCGTGCATTTATTTTTCAAGAAAGTAGTTGTTTCAAGCGGAGCAATGGGCTTTCAGCCGATACTGATGCTGGCACGCATGCTGCTACGGCGGCCCGATCACCGTCTCGTCCGCCATTGCCGTTTTCCGCAGCGCCACCTGTAGGGGCTGGAAAGAGCGGATATACTACCCCAAAATAGCGAAAAAACGAATTAAATGGGTTAAACAATATGAAGCCTGCACGTGCTTTGAAGTCTGCGTACGGGCTTACGTGCTTCCCTTGACGATGCGTAAGAAGATTTTAGGTGTCCCGATGAACCTTCTTATTACTTTGTTTTGTTTTATTTTGCTTAGTATCACGTAAACATATAGTCACAATCACTTCGCGCCGCTACAAACGCAGAATCAGCGCGTGGCGTGAGTGTAGCTGTTTGCGTCACGAGCCGTCACGTATTCCCCCACGCGGGAAGCTCCGCGGAGATTTTTGATACCATACGCTATGGATGGTCAAGAACTCGGCACGTTTAGCGCGAAGGCGTTACTCGGCTAAGTTGGCAATAGCGAGCACCCAGCAGGCGTCCACAAAAGGTGCACCCCGAATGTCCACACAAGATGCACCCGACGGGTATATCCGCGAAAAGCGTCCACAAAATACCTAACCATTGGCGCCCGCTTGATTCCCATTGACTGCGACGCTTTCCGTAGGGCATCCCTGTTCATCACCCCTACGGCGCATGCCCTCCCTGTTCCATTAAGCGATCCGATCACTTGTGAATCAGAAAAATAAAACAAAAGAAAAGTAGGTGCATCTGAACATTCGCCCTCGGCCCCAGTTCAGCTTCATCTAATGGATACAGTGTCGCAGAAGCAGGGTTAGCGATTGTGCGGCCACAAGCCGCAATGAGTCCGATGTCGAGATTGAAGGCTTAGCGTCGACATCGTCAGAAGACTCGTGCACGGACCTAGGGGGAAAAAACGCTTTCACATTCTCATCTCAGAGGAATATGCTTAGGGATTCCCTGCAACTGTTCCGACTCATGAGGCACATAAAGCGTTCGCCTTAGTAAGCCCAATCCACTTCAGTGTCCGTGTAACGTCACCGCGTCCCACTTGTTGACCAAACGCAGCGGGAACGTTATAACTTCGCATGCGTGTCCATCGCAAGCGCCGGTTGAGAGATTTCTAGACGGAGACGATCCCGTTGGCGCGGCTGGCATGGAAACACGGCCCCAGTGGCCTCAATCCGAACGTAATAGAAGCAGGAGTGTCCATTGATGAGAGGGCTCTGCCAACTCGCCATCGACATACATCTCTCCCGCGCGCATCGCACAAATGACCGTTCTCTCGCAATACGACTGTTAAGCGAGTGTAGCAAGCGGTCTCACCTGTCCTTGCGCACGAGTTCTGCGCCGTGTTCTCGCTTTCTTCTCTCTGTTCTGAAAGTGTGCGCGAGCAACAGTTCTGCGCAACTTCGCGGACTGGCCTTGGTCGCTTGCAACAATGATGTCTTCACGCCTGCTCCAGTTCTTTTTGGAGGCCATTAAGCCCTCTCTAGAACTACAAAACCCCACGCACAACGCAAACTGTTTTTTTCTTTCTTTCAATGACCCCGAAATTCTCCCTTTCTGTAATGCAACGCCAATAAAACACTGCACGTGTAGTTATATTTTCTTTTTGGAATTTTAACAAATTCTGAAATACAATAAACTTGAGGTTGAACCCAGCGCAATTTCTGATGGTTTTATTTTGAATGTTTTAGCCAGCATCACTGGAACCCACACGTGGCAAGTACTTCGAAATACGACTATATATAGCTTGTGTGAATAGGGTGTGGCATTCATGGTGTCTAGATTCCCAATCCTGCAAGATACGCAGCGCAAAGTTAGTATTCAGGCCCTCAAGCAATTGTGCACGCCTCTGACTATATATGCACTGTGCTTTAGGCCTGGTTACGGCGCAATGACGAACTTAAAACACAACGACCAATCGGACCGTTCACCATGATGCCGCTTCCGCCAGGCTCATTGACAAACTAGTGAGACATACTTATTGAACCTTTATTATAGAGACGAGCGAACAGCTCTATATATATATATATATATATATATATATATATATATATATATATATATATATATATATATATATATATATATATATATATATATATATATATATATACTTGAGAAAATGGTAGACGCACGATTAAAAACAAAAACAGTGGTTTACTGACGTTTCGACTGCGGGACCAGACTGGTGAAGACTGGTCCCGCAGTCGAAACGTCAGTAAACCACTGTTTTTGTTTTTAATCGTGCGTCTACCATTTTCTCAAGTATTTTTTCTGGCTCCTCGAGAAGAATATATATTTATATATATAAGGCGAGAGTTTTCCCTAACGAAGGCAAGTCTCTTTGCTGAAACGTTGGCAACAATCGTGGTCGCTACTTTGTTCGAAGTTTCCTTGCGTGAGTGCGTACGTGCGTGCGTGCGTGTGTGTGTTTTGGAAACAAAAAACTCACCAAGAGCACCAGAAAATGAATAAGGTAAGTAAAGAGAGACGCACGAGAAAAACACTCAAAAAATGAAGTTTACTTACGTTTCAGGAAGAAGGCTTCCTGAAGAAAGGAAATCCTATTCCGCAAACGCCAGTAAAGTTCCTTTTTTTAATGTTTTCCTCGTGCGTCTCTGTCGCGACTAACCTTAATATATATACATGCGTCTTCTCGGTGTCACATTTGTAAGAAAGCAGAAGCTATAGCAAAGAATTCTAAGAAAATAACAAAAGGTTAGTTATCGGGATGCTTTAAAAACGCCGCCCCCCCCCCCTTTCGTGCAATTCGTTAAAGGTGTGGTTGACAGTGACATTATTGCTCCCTATTGGCCCCACAGTGGATGTTCTCGACCCCCCTATGCCTCCCTCCTGGTCTCGTGGAATGATGACTTTCAACCCCAGCACGACCCTGCGTCTCCTACGAACATCGCCTCCACCCCTTCGATTCGTAGTCTGGTCGCCTGGGTTACGCATCTTTCTCGGGCGAACATTCTTCGTTGAATTGAATATGTCACATTTGACACGGCCGGGTCACAAACCAAGTAGTCTGTCACGCTGACGACGCGCGGGTGCATCTGAACATGCCTGCGAGTCGCCCCGTGCAAAGTGTATTCGTTTCCCGCTGGTTGGAAAGCGAGATCGAGAGATGGAATGTGTTACACGTCCCGGCAGATCGATCAAGACGGCGGCGAGGGAACAAGCACTGCACGCGCGAAGACATAGCAGGTACGGACAAGCGGTGGTGGGAGAGAGCAAGGTGACATTTGTGGCGCGTTACGTCAACGTCCGCTGCCAGCAGCTTGCACCCGACGGGTGCACTGCAAGACGTTTGAGTCAGCGCTCACGCGTGCGCCCGACCTTGGGCGCCAATTGAACGACGACACGGCAACACAACTACTCCGCGTTGTGCACTTGACACAGCCGCAAGTTCAAACGGGGACGAGCACCGCGCACGGTCGCCTGAGCACGCGCTTGTGGCTGCATCGTGACGACGTGCATTGTATAAGCTTTCCTGACACCGCACATGCAAGCGGCAACTATTGGCTTCAAATGTGTTATTTTATTTCACATTCCAAGCGAACAAAAAATGTTGCTCGGTTATTTCGTCCGGGGAAATCATTTGCGTGGACGAGATGTTAAGACCGGATGACTGGTGTGCACCCGTCCGCACACGCCCGAAGGCAAGCTCAAACAGAACACGCACACTCACTAGCACACATGCGCATGCCATTGTCCCACAGGCAGCATTGCAGTGAAGCCTGCGCCACAGTGCTTCAACAGGTGTACATCCGTTCAAGCACCAAGCCTCATGCGGCCTGGAGAACCTGGAGAAACCTAGAGAATCGTTTTTTCAGTGGTAGATCCACTCCACAACGCGATTCCAGAAACGTGCGACGATAATGGCATCAGTAGCAACTAAACTATCAGAAATGCACATAACTATGACACACAAGTGCCATGATCGACTAGATTTAGAGCAAATCCCAGAGGTGGAGTAATGTTCTGCGAAAGAAAATTTGACATCCACCTTAAATGCAGCCGTATACGGCTACAAAGTAAAGTTATACACAGCTTTGTCGGAAACTTCGCAGTTGAACAAACATTCGCCCTGGCCAAGGATTCGAACCCGGGACCACGGCCTATTTAGGGAAGTCGCTCCACATTACTCCATTTTGGGTATTTCCCCAAAATCCGGTCGATTAACACCTGTCCCACACTTCAAGTTGCTGATCAACTCACTCTCGCGCTACAGACGGCTAACATCGTGGTAAGCTAAGTTGGTAAAGCGACTGCCCTAAATAGGAGACATTTTTCTTCAACTGCAAAACTTCCGAGAATTCTGTACAGCTGTCTTTTGTAGCCGTACGGCTGCATTTCAGATACATGGCAAATTGTCCTTCGCAAAAGTTTCATAACAAGAGTATGCAGCAGGTGCATCAAAGCGAACGCGGGAATGACGCCGTTCGCCATACAACCCCTTTCAGATGATGATGTATGGATTTTTATGGCGCAAGGCCGACTGAGGGCGAACAGCGCCAAAGTATTGTCAGTTCATTTGAGTGATATGACTATACTAAAACCATTTCAGCAAAAATAAACGTAAAATGAAACAAAAGTAAATGAATATGACTGGAGTAAAGGGCCAGGTTGTCGTCATGCATAATAAGAAATGAGACGTAAAAATTTAACGTCGGTGGGAAAGTCAAAAATGCGCTTGGTAGAAAACATGGGCTCGTCTTCCAAAAGATATGATGGGTGTAACGGGATGTGTTGTCTGTATAGTTGTGGGAAGTGATTGCGTCTTGTTGTGTCTAGTGCCTTGCATTGAATGAGTATGTGGATTACGGATAGGCCCTCTCCACACCCGCTGCGCATGCGTCTTGGTGATCCAGTTAGCAGGTGGGAGTGCGTAACATGTGTGCCGCCTATCCGTAACCAACCCCGTTCAGTCACAATCCATCCACAACTAAGTGATACCCGCCGCGCATGCCTTCAGGTTCCGCGTTTTGTTTACACACACGACGGCGTCCTACACGAGCGAAATAGAAGAATGGTCGCTATGCCAGAGGTCAAAGCGGTATCACTTTGAATCATAAAGAGGTAAGGTAACATATTTTAACACGCGTCTCGCAGTTTGCACGCAAATTTTCGTTAAATAATAAGTGATTATTGACTTTTTGAGAAGATTATGTTCTACAAACATTCTCAGCGCTGAGGAACCTGCAAGCATACTTTTTTTGAATGTCACAAATGGCATAGTTTATTTAGTAAATAACAGCGCTTCAACTTTTTCATTTGATTTGACTCATTCTCCGACATTCAAAGCCCGAGCGGGCTCTGTCGTCACGGTGGACGTGATGGAAAATTTGAGGTACCACCAACTGCACAGGTGGACATCCATAACTTTCTACGGAACGTGCTCAGCCGATCAAGTGCGCCTACACTACAACATTCAGTGCGAGACTGAAAGGGCATAGAAGACGTACGACTCGAGCACCGTCGTCCGGATGAGTTCTTCCTTTTTCGAGGAGTATAGACAATGCCGGTACAGGAACAAAGAGGATTTGCTTGCATTGTGGGGCTTCGTTCGTGATGCAGCCATAGTACGGAGGTCTTAGCATCCTGCTTCCCTAACCCTATTTTCCAAGTCGGCCAAGGGGTCATTCATCCGTCAATAACCTTCTCCTTCGTCTTCCTCCCAGTTTAAAACTTGAGGGAACCATGCGGGAGACTGGTTCTCGCTTCCACGAGCCCAAATTTGTATTTATGAGCAAGTGATTTCGAGGGTCTCTTAATGTGCTCCAAACTGCCTTGCAAATAATGGTCCTCTGGCTGCGAATTTCGAGCACAAGACTTCGAACATTTCTGAGGGGTTGGAACTCATCCCCACAACCAGTTTCCCCCTCCCTCTCAACAGTTCTTTGTACGCGCGACTCGTTGTTAAGCTACAGATGAGTATATTTTGAATCCCGAAGAAGTTTTCGAGTGATGAACTGAAATTCGCCAATAGCGATGTTTCGCAAACAGGGCTACAAAAATTAATACGCCATGTGGAACGAATTGTGGCTATAGCGTTTACTATAATAAACGTGCTTACCATGCCAACAGAAATCATGTGTAGTCAGCTCTGAAAACAGTGAGAGGGTTGTGTCCACACCTCGACTGTACGAGAAATCAAGCTCGGCGTCCAAAAGCAGAAAAAAGGTCGTTTTAGCGCATATTTTGCGTTCGGTATTCGTGTTGACTTTTGTGTGCCCCTCATGAAGGGAAATTCCGGTACATTCACTGCACCAGCTTACTGGTCTTCCCATTATGACACGCGTTCAGCAGGCATAATATTTTTTTCCCGCCAGAGGCCGCATGTACGGGAATAATAACTCAAGATGATTTTTGAGTTTGAAAAGTGGTGTATGTGTTGCATCCTCTTGCCACTCTCCTCGTAGTCTGCGTTGTTATTATTGCTAGTCAAACACAAAATATAGTTGGTGACAGCTTTACTCTGCAGCGGCTTTTACGACATCAAAGGGATTTTGTGTTCATCCGCAACCAATGGCGTTTTGCCGTTTGTGTGACGCCTGCGACGTACGTTTGAGAGGAGAACTACTTCCAATATGGCCGCGCTCGCTTGCCGATCGCTGCTGAGTCGTCCAGCGACAACGAGGTTGCCGAGAACCAAAAGCTCTGTATGTGGTTTGTGTTACGAATGTGCTGTAGTGCACCAGGAAGCCGCTTATCGTCGTCTGTGCCGCGTGTGTCTTGCCGCGTCATGGTTTGTATGAGGAAATCGTGGTGGGCCGTTTTTATGCGGAGCGTCGTCACCGAACTCGATCTTTGAACGTCGAAGCTGCATCTGTTTCTGGTGTGATTGCGGAAATTGTGTGGCTGTAAAGCAACCTCTGTGAGGAAATTATGCGATTTCCTTTCGGATACTGCAGTAGCGGTGACAAGTTGCAAGCGTTCTCGCTTCCTGCTGTGGACGTAGGCTTCGCCCGACGCGGATTGTGCAAAGTGTGACGTGTTTTTTTGGCCGGATACGGCCACTCGTACTGTTTATCGCGTTAAGTCCATTGTCAAATCTTACAACGCAAGGTATCTTTCCTTACTGATTCGCGCTGCTCTGACTTGTCCGGGTACGGACGACGGTGTGGTGTTTTTTTTTTTTTTTTTTCCTAGCGTAAGCAGGTATGATTACAGCATTTTGCAGACTCGCAAAGAATTAAACGTTCATACACAATTATCCCGGACTGGGTAGCTTCAAGAAAATCAGCATGAACCTGCCTTCCTGCGAGAGACGGGTGCCTATTTCGTTATTTTTATGCCAACGAGCATATTATCGCACATAAAAAAGAATGAACGAGTGCGAGTATTGTATGCGAGCAAAGCTGCATTAGACATTGAAAACACCGGTGAAGCAAATCAAAATTGACTCAACGTCTGGCTTTCGGGGTGCCACTTTGCTGCTACTGGCTGGAAAGTGTAGTGAGAATAGAAAATGCTTATGCAGCAGCCCATAACACCTTGCCAAGAGGCAGTGAGAATTAAATATTTCTTCTCCCTGTTCCAGTTCGGTGTTCTGATTGGTTGCAGAAGTGGACAAAAGAATGGAAGTGCTTGCATGGAGGTGAGTTCGGTGCTCTGATTGGTTGCAGAAGTGGACAAAAGAATGGAAGTGCTTGCATGGAGGTGTCGGCGCATTTTTAAATAAGTCACTTAGACCTCATATTCATGTTCATATTCATGTGACTGGGCCTGCTGAGTGCAAATGTCTAAGTAGGTGCAGTAAGAATTGAATGCACTTGTATAGCCCATCGTTGGAGTTTCGTATGGGGCAATCCATTTTCCTTGTCACTGTTTGGTGTACATGGGAAGATTATTGGCGTCAGAAACATTATCAGAAATGAAAATGTTTCCACAAAAGCTTGACATGGCTACAAAGGAACATGTTGAACCGAATGTTTTCTTTGTGTATGCTATTTAAAATACCTTCACGGCAGTCTGCTGCCTTTCAGTATAAAGCGAATAAAGTTCCATGTAGCATAACTTGGAAAGTAGAACTTAGGGAGAATGCTGTGGTAGGTCACTGTTCATTTTTTCGATAAAGGCCCACAATAGCAATTTTTAAGGCGGCTGGTGGTGCTTCAGGGTGTTTTTCTATCTATTTTCACCGCCAGTCAGGGTTCTCTGCCTTATCATTCCAATGTAAACTGCGGGGTGGTGATATGACACTAAAGAAACGGCGGCAGCTGTTTTGTTACGTAGTCGCGAAACACCTCGGAAATCGCCGCCTGGATTGAAAGCATGACACCGTATACCGTCAATCCAAACAACTGACGTAGAGCGTCTTGCCACTCGCGTGTCTCGTGAAGTAGCAATGATTAGACTTGTAACGTTTCACATCCTGCAATTCTCTGCTTGCGGCATACGGTGTTGTCTCGTTTAAGCGGAATAAAATAACGCTTGTTTCTTCGCACCTACAGCTGATATTGCAAGGAAGGACACCTTATGCGGCATCGCGATCTCCACCGTTAGCGTGCGTCTCTGCGATAGGTGTTTGCAGGGCATCACTACGTTCGAAACGTCGCACGGTTGATATCGCGGCCGATTTCTGAAAGGCACCGGTGAATTTTCGCCGTTCGTTTCCATTACACCGTGGGCTTACAGAGTCCGTGCACTGTATACAACCGTTGCGGCGACGAACCGCCCCTTCCACCCTGCGTTTACGACGCTTGATTCAACGGTGGTGATGGCTGTGAAAGATATTGTACCGTTTACATTTCTTGACACTGAGTGCACACGCAAAGAGAAGAAATAATCACACTGCGACGAGCCCGACCAAATGTAACACACGACTATTATCTTTCTCCAAGCAGACGACGGCTAAGCGACGTGCCGCGATAGAAATTCGAACTATTCAGACCCAAAAATCGTATGCGCATCGTTTATGTTTGTTTCGGTTGTCTAACAGTAAAACAATCACAAATGGCCTAGAGTTAAATACAAAATACGCCGTAAATAGATTGTACAAAGATTGAGTAAGTAATTTTTTTTTCTCCTGACCAAGTTTTCAATGAGGACGACTTTTCCTTTTTCCTCTGAAAATCATTCATTCAAGGGAGTGAAACATATATAAACGACTTTATAATCAAATGGCTACACTGTACGCCGCTTATATTAGTAATCATGGGTATAAACAGCTGCAATATAACGAACTATTTTTTGTAACCGCAGAGAGTCAGGTAGTGGCTACACAACGCTTGTGGGCGGAGCTCCTGCTACGCTCTCACCCTGTCATCAACTATAATCAGAATCGTCGACGGCCGGTTGGGGTAAAAACAGAGGGAATAAGGAGCGGTAGATGGAATAAGACTAGGAGGCCGCGAAAATTCGGGCGTTCAAAATTAGCCTGATTTTGGGTTTTTAGTTGCAGCCGCGTGCAGTGCTGCCATTTTCCCAAAGCCACAAAAGAAGTAACGGGGTAACACCACGCAAGCTCTTATTTGCTTACGTTCGTATATCCAAACGGCAGTGCCGCCGCTCTAGATCAGACAGAATTTTTGACGCTACCTTTGTCGAACTTTCGCAAAATACGATTATTACCATTATAGCGCCATTTCGTTGTCTCGTCTATTTCCCGCGTGCCCGAGAACCATTATACTTCGCAGTCAGAACGACACAAGTGGGTCCGAATAGGCGCACCTTCGAGGCTAGAGGAATATCACCAACGGGCAGGGAATGCGCTGTCTCATTCGACAACACTGTACGAATAGATTTTACGCTTCGGTTTAGCATACCCAAACATCACCATCGTAATTATCAGCCTGTTTTATGTCGGCACTGGCTTCCACCCGCTCCTATCTTCCGCTGTCGAAATCCATTCTTTGCCACCAAATTTTCTTATCTCTCCTATCCATCGAGTTATCGGTTTTCTACCCCCTCAATGAGTAGCCATTCAGTCATCTTGTTGGTCCACCGGTTCTCAGCTTTCCGCATTAAGTGACCAGCAGAACTCCACCTCTTTCTTTTAATTTGGGCTAGGATATCGTTCACCCGAGTTTGCACCCTAGCCCAAGACGCTCGTTCTTGTTCACCTGTTGGCCTCATTCCTATATTTTTTTTTCCGTGGCTCGTTGGGCCGACCTAACTTGCCTTTAAAATTTCTTAGTAAGTCCGCAAGTTTTTGGGCCATGAGTCATCACCGGGAGTGCCCGTTAGTTGCATACTTTTCTTGCACGCGTGAACTAGCGTACCGTTTATTACTTCGGAGTGTTGCCGCATGCTGTTCAGCCCGTAGTAATTTCACGCCTGCAGGATTTCCTTCTCGTGGTTTGAATCGGCCCATACAACTTGTACAAGATAGTTATATTGAAATCATCTAGTATTTCATTGCTCGCACTGAAAGCGGAGCCTTCTGCATGTCTATTTAACATTACTGTACACTCTTAATCTGGTTCCACGTAAGATCCACTTAGTAACTGGAACTTTTTTGCAAAAAAGTTCCAGTTATATATTTGGAACCATGTTCCACATATCCTGAAAATTAAGTGGAACAGTGCACCACATATTTTTGCAACTAAATTATGTGGATCGGTGTTCCAAATAAAAGTATGCGGATCACTGTTCCAAATAAAAGGATAGTTTAAGTTACTGGAACATTGATCCATGTAAAATGATTATGGAATTTATCCGGTGCGCCGTTCCAGGTACCTTCAGGCCAGCTGTTTATATAAAACGGTGTTCCTATAGGCATTGGGAAGCTGTCTATGGGACTCCACTTTTCCAATATTTCTGCTTTCCTGTCGGTATACACCGAGGTCATATGCCAGGCTGGCGGATGCATTGGTATCAGCAGGAGACCGCAAGCACCATTTTAACACAGCCTTGATATATGACCCGCAGTGATACCAACAATTGGAAAGCAGAAACGACCGCAGCAGTGTGGTCCCTGACAGTTCCCAACAGTTACCTATCGGAGCACAGTTCTATATAAAAGTTGGTCTGAGGCACCTAGAGCGGCACAGTCTTTGGCTTCACCCGCAGAATCCTCTTCTGACTTTCAGCTGCATGTAAAAGAAACAATATACTTGCATTAAAATACGCACGAAACCAACTATTATGACTCATACACTGCTTTTCAATATACTATACAACTTTATTGGGTGTTAGTATGCATACATTTCAGATTTTAATAGCTGTCTATTTTAAATTGCACAGAAAATGACCAACGTACAAGGAATAAATACCATAACGATAACACTAGGCTCCAAGTGGCATTTTCACATATTCACCTTTACTCAAAAACATGGTTAATAAAGACGATATTAGGGGCAACTACTTCACAAATAAATAGACGTGTGCGTCTACCGCGGCACTGACACAGACATTATACAACAGTGAGCATCAAATATGCTGTCTTATCAGATAAACCAAGGTAATTCAAAGGCGGAATGACCAATTGGGCTTGCCATACTATGTTTACGCATAACTGTTTGGGAAAATGCAGTTTGCTATTAAATTGTAGGGAAAGACCTAAAAACAAGCCATACACAGTTGTATTACCACAAACTTACAACAGTGCAGTGCAAGAGTTTAGGAAAACAACGCTCGAGCCAAGTTAAACGATAAAACATTTTGACACGAGAGGTCACATGTAGCAGCATGCCACCATTAAAACATGATTATTAAAGATAGTGGTTTCCTGACACCAGACGTAAGTGTAACATCAAGCTATTTGTAGGCAAAATAGACTTTGTGAGCGTCCTGAAAAGGCCTGACTTAAGGCACGTTACTTGTCCAAACAATTTGTAGTAGTTTAAAATAATTCATCCCAAGAAATCTCACAAAAGCCAGCGTGAATCACATAATTTTGCAAACCAGGTAGCTGGAAGCATGTTACATATATTAAAATTTAACAAGCAGACTAATCATATACGTCATCAATTCAAGCGGGAGCAAGTCAGACATCCTTAAGAAGCAAACAAGCCAGCGTTGAATCATACAGGTGACCAGTTTTACAAAGCAGACTTGAAAGCATTTTTTCCAGCCTCAACATTTTACCTTAGGTGAAACCCCCAGTTGCGTGCAATAAAAACCCTCCCGTCTTGCTATCAGTGTAATTGTGACCAAAGCCCTGCTTCTGCCAAGCAAGAAATGCAGCTTTGTTCAAAGAAGAAAACTTGTTCAAGGCAAATACGCACATTTTCAATTCTTCTAGGTCATGGGTGTCAGCTCATATCCGGTACTAAAATTTATCAATGAAGGCGAAAGCCATCTGCGTAAATAATCACTGTCACTTTTGCATCAGCAGCAGCACTGCCATGAAAAAAAATCTCATGAGCTACACTTGAATAATAAGGACGTTACAATGCGGTGCCATGAACTACATTAACACCCACTATAGATTCAGAGGCAGCCTGCGCATTGTGCCAATGATGAAAAATAAGGCATGACTTCAGTGTTCAGTTGACATGAAACTTGCATGTGCCAGTAACTTAAACCTTTTCATCTGATTTCACCCCCTTCATGCCTTTCATCTGACCTCCTTCATGCCTTTCAAGAGATACTTTAACCTCTACCAATAATTTAAAATCCCAAGTAGAGCTGAACACGTCAAGTATTTCAACAGCGACTCCAACTTAAATGACACCAGGCCACTGTCAAACTTCTCATGCTTTCCAAGAACTCCCTGCAAAAGTCCCAAGAACTGTCCAAAGGCACACAACCATATGAACATGATGACACGATGAAAAAGATGACATATGCGGCGAAGAGGATGACCACATCCTGAAGTGACAATGCAGGCGGCGAATCCGTGATGTGTTTCTTGCGGGCAATATTGATGCCGCCAGTCCGTTCTCTCAGAATAACTGGGCCTCGAGAAGACTTACTGTTCCCTTCATGTACCTTCAAGGAAACAAGAAAATTTTGTTACATGGGTGCTTTAAATGAGTGAGTTGCTTAGTCCCTTTCATAACACAGTAATTGATTTAAAATCAGTGATTTCTTGGGTTTTTTTCTGGGAGTGCTGCCAAAGGTGAAAGTGCGCTAAACAATATCACCACAGACAATCAATGAAATTGCCCTGATTCTGGAAAGTATCCCACTTTGCTGCATCGGTATCCTGAATATAACGTTTTTTATCCTTGAGAGGTTTCGTTTATTAATCAAATATTAATTACTATAATCACCTTTCGGCATTATATTTTACACACCTTCTCTCTGCAAAAAATGTTCTCTGTACAGTATAATGTGCTCCCCAGAATGCTGTAGTGAGGCTGGCTTAATATAACTTACAGCTAAACGATTTTTCTACCGCAAAGAAATAAATGGCCAGTCATAGGAAAATCATAAATATCGCATGGTGGCAGAAATTTTTTGTGGAATTATTTCCACCTAAAATATTTCCCTATCGATGTGTATTCCTCCATGGTGCGTAGTGGTATGAGCCAGAAGTTGAGCTGACTAATGCTGAACTAGGCTGTTGCACAATGTTCTTATAAATCACAACTATAACACATTTTTTTGCAGACATCACTTTCTGTACTCTAAACAATTCCCTTTAAAAAATTACCCTTTAAAACAATTCCCTTTAAAAAAAAAAAAATTAACCACCTGTCAAAATCCAATGCAAGCATTACTCATGCTACGCCTGTATTTGGGAGTATACGGGCGTATTAAAAGCGGGAAATTTAAATCGTCAGTTGCCACCGTATTGTTGTAGCAGCAACCACGTTGGGCGTGTCCGTGGTGCTGGCAAATCACAACTCTCAAGGTGTAAAAGCTAAATATTTACAAAACTAAAATACAAAATAGTGTTTTTTTTGGCCACTGTTGGAGCATACGTAATAGGCGGAATGTGAACACAATGGCCAATATTGGCGTTCACGATAACTTCTTAACACTGAGATTTTATTAGGACGAACAGACCCAGAAATTGAGTCTCGCAAAAACAAAATGCCAGCTTACCCAACCAAAATTAAGACGCGGGTGTTTCTGCCAGGGCAGTCTCAAAGTGCACTTCCAGGAAAGTTTCGCTAACGTGTTCCGAAAAGCTCCTACTGTCACGTTGAGCCACAGGCCAAGCTGTCACTGAAATCAAGTTTCAAACCATTAGTTATAAAGAAACTACCAAAAACTCGCCATGAAAGACCCAAAAATGGCAGTGCGTACTTACTTGTAGAATGCAATGATTTCATCCCGTGCAAGAGCTTTAATGTGTTGCCTTCTGATGATACACTTCCAAGAAGGGGTCCAAATACAATTAAAATGGCCATATGCATTCCTTGTACCACTGTTTTAGGTCTATCTTCGCCCTATTGCTTAGAAAATAAACAGTACAAAAATATCAGAGAATAAATTTATGCCTCGCTTTACCCAGGGAGCACGAGAAAATATTGAACAATGTCTGATTCGTTCCACGAAAGTAGAATGTCTTTTTTTACAGCGGAAGCCCTGGTAATCTTTCCTTGCTAAACAATTTGAGATATGAAAATATTTGAACATACTTTAAGCTCACCTGTCCTTGGTCTATGCGAACTGGTGAATATCTGCACAATATGCACAACTCAAAAATACTCTTTTGTGGCTTATGAGCTCCACAGGGCATTCATAATCCGCCACACTCTCCCCGACGACCCTTCAGCATGCCAAAGATGTCTTCAGCCAGTGAATGCCACAGCCATGACTTCGCAGGAGCATGTAAAGAAAGGAAATAATTTGTTTTCTTTATTTTTTTTTGCAGAGGAACAAAAACATTTGTCACAACCTATCAGCGGAGGGCCAAATGTCTCCACAGTCAGCCATATACTCTTTCTGAACAGGTCATAGAGTATGAATACAGAATGTAGCAATCTGCTTTTGCAGTATAATTTCTACGTTCAAAGTAGAACAGAAATAGATTAATGTTTGGTGCACATCATGATGCAACAACTTTGCACCCGAGGGTTTTGAAAATTATTCCAACTCTCGAGCTGCCACTGACATTGATAGCATAAAATGGCAGGAATGTATTATTTTTAAACTTACTTTGTGACGTTAAAACTTCTAATAGTCCACACGTGAGTTTTATGGGTAATTATTCTGAGGTCTCAGGTTACCACTGACATTGACAGCATAGAAACGGCACCACACTTTCTGCGTGTTCCCACCTGCCTTCCCCTCCACAAAAGGAACGTTTTGTCACTACGCTACTGCTCAGACAACCACTTTCCCTTGCATTTCACTACACGTCAGGGAGCCAACTTAAGTTGACTAGTTTAAATAGAACATCTGAATTCATCGAAGGCATTGGAAGAAACCGACCGGGAACAACTACACACACAGCGCAGATAAACGTAAGAAGTGCTGCCGCTAACGCCTTGAACGCACATTAACAACAAACGGAATAGCGTGATTAGCACAATAAATTTATAGCTCTCAGCAGACCAACACAACGCAATTAACACGAAAGTTTGAAAATGCCGATAAGTCTAAAGACAGACGCTCTGACAAACAAGTTGTGCAGTGTGTGCGCGCGAGACAATGGCGTGCGACTAACCCGAGGAGATTCAGTACCGCTGACAGGTTCAGCAACCGTCAATATGCAACTAAGCAACACCCCACCATAAGGGGACATGCAGACTCGAGATATGCGCACACCAGCTACTTTCTAAATAGCACTAGCTAACGTACGCAGTCATAAATGTCAAGCCGACTCCGACCCACAAACACACAAGCTTAAGTGAATAACGGCCGCAAACGTTTCTCGCATCGAAGAGGAAGCGGAGCGGCACGTTTATCGGACGCAGCAGTGATGAACAAGTCAAAGAACAACAACCGTTACCAGAACATAAATAAGCAGCACTGACCTTTTTTGCGCCTCCCGGCAAAAGTTCACTTCGTCGAACAGTAAATACAGCCCGAGGACATGAAGAAATCCGCAGTTTCACGCCACAACCAAACTGGTAACCGTTCCCGCCAGTATGACCGACAGTTTATTTAGTACATCAGGCGCATAACGCGAGCAATCGAGAAAACCGCTATAGAAGGCCACTGGTGGCGCTGCATGCGGATGAACAAAAACTAGCTTCCGTAAACGTTCAGACGTAGGGGCGCTGCTGTCGTTAAAAGTGTTCACGCAGTCCCGTTTTTCCCTCATCGTCGTTGTACCCGTTGCCGTCCCACTATACCATGCATCAACGCAAGCGGCGCTGCCTTGTATTCTTTCCTCCATGCCGCACTGAAGTGGCGGTTGTTTCGTAATCGTTTCGGCCAAATTTTTCTTCCTCCGTGCCTTTGGCGATGCACGCCGTGGCCAGTGACCAGTCCGCGGAAGAGATCACAATCTCGGCACCCTTGATCGCTTATATTTGCTTCGGAAAATGGGAGTAGGCCTCTAAGCGGACGTCTACGCTGCTCTGAGGCTGGAACAAAGAGCTCAGATATTAGCCAATTTAACACGTTAGTTGGGCTGAAGTTGTTTCTCTCCGCGGTCCGTGAGCGCGTGCGGTATGTGTGCACAAACTTTGATGACAGCTTTATTTCTTTCTTTGCAGTGAAAACAAAACGACGCTTCTTTATTGACTGCGTTCTCTTGACAAGTCTTTCCAATACCAATATTATATACTGCGACGCTCTTTGATACCCACGTTATAGAAAACTACTTCCGCATAGTGAATCCAGTGTGATTACTCGCTAATTAGCGAGTAATAATACATCTGCCCGTTTTCCAGCAGTTTTTCTTTATGAACACCAATAGTGCAGGAAAAGAGCAACGGGGCGACCAGCAGGAGAAGGCAGGTCATTCGGTGAACTTGAATTACTACGGCAAGTAACAACATTAGGGTAACACTGCGAATTTTTGCGATACTGCAATGCATAATTTGAAATAAGAATACCATTTCAGTTTAAATATACAGAATGTAAGGCAGATGCCGCGTGGTAGATTTAGTTCTCCGGGTTTTGTGTCATTCTCCTCCTGCAAAGAAGCTTTCGTTTTTGCTTGTGAAAATTACTAGCCGGGACGAGACAAAATACAAAAACTAACTTCTAATCTTATAACTGCATGCGTAGCATGATGTGTGTGGTGTAAAATGTGACGCAGTCGGTTACCATTATGTATGTACCCCGATGATGATGATGATGATTTCTATTGGTTTCCCCTTTGTATCGGGGTGATGACATGTCATCTTACCAAAAAAGACTAATATACCTATGTTTTACACTTTTGGTTCAATACTAGCGCTGCTTAGGGCAGGCATAAAAAGCTTATTAGGCACAAAATACTTTTTTTTTTCCTGTTACAAGTGGTAACTGTCCTAGGCAATATTCCCCTCTCTGCTTTTCGTCCACCAGCATTCTAATCTTCTTTTCGTCCCCTCGACAGCCTTGAAGTTAACTTCCTCTGTGATACCTTTAAATCCTAGGGCTTCTGACAGCCCAATATTCCCTTCATGTAGATTTGGATGGATACCCTCACATTCTAGCACGATGTGCCGCATAGTTTCTGTTTCTTTTCCGCAGACCACGCATACCCCATCATTTTGTGAATACTTCCCCACAAAACTCTTAGTTCGCAGGCAACCTGCTCTAGCCTCAAAAAGCAAAGCGCTGCCCTGGGAATTATCGTAGAAATTTTCCTTTCTGATGTTCATCTTCTCAGCCCTGTACATCTCTAACGACGTTTTGGCTTCCATTTTTTCCCTCCATTTATTCGTTTCAATCTGCCTTGCCTCTTTTTTCGTTACCTTGGCTGTTTTGGATTCCCCACTGTTCTTTCCGTATTTCATCGTTAGCCTTCTAGTCTTTCTTAACCACTGCGTGTCCACGCTTTTCAAGTATAGGTACCTAAAAACCTTAGCTGCCCACCTTCGTTGATCCATTGCCCTCAACCTCATCTCAAAGCATATTTTACTCTGAGCTTCTCTAACTTCAAACGACGCCCAGCCCATATCTCCCTGAACTGCTTCGTTAGTTGTTTTTCCATGCGCGCCTAAGGCCAGACGTCCTACCGTTCTCTGGTTTACTTCAAGGCGTGATAGAACGTCTGATTTTAAGCAGAGTACAGCATTCGCAAACGTGAGACCCGGAACCATTACTCCTTTCCACATTCCTCTTACTACTTCATATTTGTTATACCCCCACAGAGCTCTATGCTTCATTATAGCTGCGTTTCGCTTTCCCTTAACCTTAAGTTGCTCCTCGTGAGTACTTAAGTAGCTATCCCCTTCGTTTATCCACACTCCCAAATATTTATATTCCTTGACTCTAGGTAATTCGCCTTGCTGGTAATTCGCCCCATCACAACATAAGTAACGTGGATTAAGTACCATTGAGCGCGTACTACACCACAGCGAGATGATGACTGAGTGTTGAACAAAAACTGCCGTTTCTGCGACGCTTTGTAAACCAAATGCATAAAATGTAATGGCCTCAACAAGTATTTCGTAATGAAGATGTTCACAAAAGCACCACGAATTCTTCAGCGCTATAGCAGCTATGGCTTTGCCCGAACGGCAGACGGGGAAAGGGAAGACGTTTAGTCCTTCTCAAATTGAAGTCACTGGTGATTTTGTATACTTGACGCCTAAAATTAGAAAAATACGATGTTCACGAAAGCGGTTTGGGTACCGCAGAACACCTGGAAATGGGTTCCTGCAATTTCTTCTTTTGCCTAAGATATCCTCCTCTCGACATTTTTAATGCTTTGTACAGCGTTGACAAAAAAGTGGGATTTCGTTTTCTGTCAAAGGACATCACTAAAACTACAGCTTAGCCGTATTATGAAAGTTAACTGCTGCAAGGCAGTTTCATAGATGTCGGCGAAGTTCATTAAATTTTATGTGCGGTGTGCGCGTCTATATTAAACGCGCACGTGCATCTTGGGTCAAGAAGCACCTTATATATATGCGGTTCATTGTTCCAGTTGATGCATGAAAGAGTGCATACTTCACTGCCGTGCACGAGTTATGTGAAACAAGACAAGAGCAAAAAATATACAAACGCACTCTCCCCAACCGTTTACTGGGACATAAGTGGAACAGTAACCGGAACCGCCGACATCGCATGACCCCATTTCTTCGGTTCCAGATAAAAACCACGAACATAAAGAAAACAAGCTGACGGTTCCAGATAAGATCCACCTATATGCCTCGCTCCAGTTATTCTTTCGTTCGGATCCACATAAAATATATGGATCACCCTTTTTAACTGGAACTTATACGGAACCAGATTAAGAGTGTAGTCTCACTCATATTTGCCTTCAGTTTTACGAGAAGAATTTGCGAGTACAGTTCCTAAAGAAATATCTGCAGGTCTTTTCCTGTATCACCGAACAAGAATCTCGTACCCATACCAATACGCAGACTGCCTTTACACCAAAAGCTGTATTATGCAGAACGAATGCCGGCTCAACAATACTAAGGTGTTCTTGTTAGCCGATTTGTGCTCCCTCAGGAACCATTACATTTATGAGGAAACCTCGTTCATAGGCTAAAAATACAGCAAGTACAAAACTTGCAGCAGCTCGTGTGTTCGAAAGCATGATTAATCCCATTTTTAGCTTTACGAGATCGATATGGGGCGCTTTTGTAAAACCATTCGGAAAGGAAGCCTTGAAACAATTACTGTTCAAAGATATTGGAAAAACGATCTTCGTAATCGTATTTTCAAGCCAGTTCCCTTCAATAATCGATTGCGGCTTCAGGGCTAAGCATGGTTATTTGGCGAGTTTGCCGAGAACACACAATGACGCGTCGAAGGGACGCGTCAGGGAGTTGTAAACATGTTCTGCTTATGTCACTAGATTAAACTTTCCCATGCCCAGTCCAGGCTGTGGGCTTCTGGGACCGATTCACACTTTGTTTTTTTGTACAAAAGTGTACTCGAAAGAGCCGTTTCCCCTTTTATTTATTGGCATGGACTTCACATTGGCAGGTCTGCGGGGCAGGTCGCGTGTACAATTGTACACGCGACTTTTAAGAGCATTTTTGTGAGTTACAATCCTCGTCATTCCCACTCGAGCCGCTCAGCCAGCATCCGCATTTCCCGCTCTACGGAACAGTGCTGCCATCTCGTGAATGCCGCGCCTGTACCATTCACCACCGCTTTACCAAAGCAAGAGAGTAAGATGAACGCCTGGGCGTTCTACGGCGCGTCAAGTAGGTGCTCTTGGTGTTACCTTTTCTGTCCAGTTAAAACGGTTATTAAAGCAAAACTGAAGCTGTTACCTCAATAAAGGCTGTTACGTATAAAGACGTAAGGCTGAAGCTGTTACGTATAAAGATCACAATAATGTGTATACGTTTTTATTGTAGCAATGGTTAGGAAACGGTGGTCACGTTTAGGACGGCGTGTTTACAATTAGGACACGACCTAATTTATTAACTAATGAGATTGAGTTGTTTAAGGTTTTTAAGTGAAGTTTTTGTTATCAAAAGCATACAGAGGCAGTTACAAATATTTCTGACGGCTACATACTAATGCGCGTCGCAAAGGGTTAATGCAGCAGATTTTCAGAATGTTGGAGGCTCACTACCTGAGCGAAACCGTACATAAAGTTCATATATAAATTGTGAAATAGATGAAAACTCCAAGTTTTGAAGGCTTAGTTCGCATGGAAGAGAGGCAGAGAGCTCTTTAATGTGTCAGCCCTGCTGGCGGCAGTGCTTAGTCCACCAGAGTGGGAGGACTACAAAGATGTGGAGTGAATGTGAGGGACTGTGGCAAAGCAGTGCGAGAAGCAACAAAAACGATGTTCTAAACAAGATGCCGAGAAATTCCAGGAACCAAATTCTAACAGAAAAACCTATCGGCAAAAGCTGAAATAGAATGCCAAGAAGGCAGTTCAGAGAAAAGGCATAAAAATGCCAGACCGACAAAAGGAAATGTAAGTCTGTCAAAAAAAAAAAAGCTGTCAATTTACACTTGTTTTGATGCTCGAAGAGCTCTTAAAGCTGAATATACGGCGAGATTGTAATATAGGCATAGTAATCGATCGACACACGCCAGCTTCTTGTTTCTGTCCTCCAACGTCTATTCAAAACTGTAATGCTTCTATTCGAATCGCTCCCACGGGCGAGCACGTTCCCGCGCTCCATCGTCAGTGAGTTATGGGCGCGATCCATCAACTTGTCATCGGTGAGTCTCCATACAAAGGCGCCTAAGGACGGGAATGCTTCGGGAGCGAAAAAACGGGTTGAGTTCACTTTAAGATGCTTGCTGTGCCGGATGTTACGGAAGCAGCAGAGGAAATGTCGTAGCGAAGTTGCTTGCTGTCTATGGAATGCCAGGGTTGACTAGATATAAAAGTGGACAATGAAGTATAGTTGTGGCCGCCGTTACAAGCCTCTGAAATAATAAGTGACGAATACAAGCTTACAGCGATGTACGAAAATGCCGCCAAAATCTTTTCTTTTTTCAAGCACTTGGTGTACTACTGAGAGACTGGACTAAAAGTAGGTGAAGACGCTGAACTTCGTGGAAAGATGAAGCTAAGAAAATGTGGTGGCAAACTGAATTCTTACAGCGCAGGATACGAGCACTTGGAATACTACACGACAAGCTGCTTGCAATGGACATAAATAAGGACGACAGTTATGATGATGATGGTGATGATGAGTGCTTGACGTATCTGATGGTGTCGGTTAATAGGCTGACCTCAGTCATAACGAAGTTTGGAAATCTCCAAAGCAGTTCCCAAGTCGAGCGAGTACAAAATGGTTCCCATGTAGTGTTGACTCAAATCACGTTTACTACACGGGAGACGGTGCCTTCGAGGTGAAAATGTCATATCAACAGTACCCACGATTACAAAGCTGGTTAAACGTCTTAGAAGAGACGATATCAACAAGCCTGCTATGGAGATGTGTCTATATCTTTACAGTACATAAGGATTGACGACGAAAGTGATGACGGATGATGAACTCAGATAACTATAGACCGCGGAAAAAGGAATGGCAGCGCCAGGAAGGTATACAAATAGCGCACATCTGGAAACAATGATTGCTGTTTCTTCAAAGACCTTCTGCGTTATGAATCTGTTTGAGGGACGCGGCAAGGGACCATGATTTTGCGTTGCATGCAACCACGAACTGTATAAGCAGTTTCGTGAGCTTATTCCTGTCGCTTTACCACCAACCACTGTGTGAAACCAAGTTTGTCTGTTTATGTACTGGCTGGATACTACCCATGTGCGTTGCTTGACTGCTGTGCACCTTTAACTCTTTATGGTTAATTGGATTCGTTCTAGCACCGTGACAATCCCAAACAAAGCACTCCCGAACATCGACAGCACTCCCGAACAAAGCAGTGTGCTGTCATCGGCCTGCCGGAGCCGTCACTGTGGCGCCGTGTCGCAGTTGCTGACATATCTTCCGGTGTGCCGTGTCCCAGGGTTTTGACATATCGGCCGGACGACAACACCCGTGTCAGTGTTATTATACGCCCACGTGTAATCGGACAAAGAAGCACCAACGATATAGCCTGATGAGTCGTCCTGCACGTGCCTCCTTTTTTGTGGTCATTGATTCCCCTATGGGGTGGAAAGAATTGCAGCGATCACTTAATGGGATATGTACGTCAAGTATGGCAGTCATCGCACCAAATATTTTATGCTTCAACGAAAAAAAAAAAAGAGTCGACCTGGGTTTACCTTTGTAGCAATCCTTTTGATGGAACCCTTCCAATAAGTGTAACGCTGAATATGCACAATCGCTCTCCGCGTGCGACAGGCATATCGTTGCATTTAAAAGGGCATTACTGTACTTGCATAAACCACCATAAGCTTGGAACACCCGTCGACGCAGAGGAGGCGGAGGAGGAAGAAATGTTTATTTGAAGAGCGTCGGTGCTGCTGATAGGGCACCCGCCCGGTGGGGGCGTGCCTAGTCCGGGATGCCTAGGCTGGCAGTCCAGGCCCTCTTCACCTTTTGTTCATCATCATCAACAGCCTATTTTGGTCCACTGCAGGACAAATTCCTCTTCCATTGGCCTCCACCCGCTCCTATTCTGCGCTGCCAGAGTCCATCCCCTGCCTCCGAATTTTCTTATTTCGCCTCTCCATACAGCTAATGGCCTTCCTCTTCTTCTAGTCCCGTTCCTCGATATCCATGCTGATACCCTCGTGGTCCAACTGTTGTCGGTTCGTCTCACTACACGGCCAGCCCAAGTCCATTTATTTTTCTTAATTTCAGATATGGTATCTTCTACACGATTCACCCAGCAATGGAACGGAAGGTGATAGGTGTAACGTTAAGGGACAAGAAGAGAGCGGAGTGGGTCAGGGAACAAACGCCTGTTAGGGACACATTAGTAGAAATTAGGAAGAAGAAATGGGCGCGGGCAGGGCATGTAATGCGAAGGCAAGATAACCGCTGGGCATTAAGGGTAACAGAATAGATCCCTAGAGAAGGCAAGCGTGGAAGGGGCGGCCGAAAGTTAGGTGGGCAGATGAGATCAAGAAGTTTGCGGGGACAAATTGGTCGCAGTTAGCACTGGTCCGGGATAATTGGAGATCTATGGGAGAGGCCTTTGCCCTGCAGTGGGTGTAGATAGTCTGATGATGATGAGGAGGAGGAGGATCTTCTACTCGAGTTTGCTCCACGATGCTTGCTTCCTGTCCCTAATGATTACTCCTATCATCATGCGCTCCATTGTCTGCTGGGCGGCGTCGCAAATTGGAATCGGCTAGTGCTAAGGAACAGTGCATTTCTTCTCTTTGAATCAGCCGCTAAATTGTCCGTAAGCATTAATTTGTAACAAATCAAGTGCATCTCAGACTACAGAAATCCAGTTTAGTGGACAGCGGTTAAGGAGTGAAAAAAATAATTGTTGCACAGATAGATAAGACGCCACTGAGTGAAACGTAAATAGCCTGTGGACCCTATACATCTGAGGCCCCTAAAATTACTTTAGCGGCCTTATATACATCCAGCGAATGATTGAGAAAAGTCTGCGTTTTTCATGGCGTGGAACACACATACACACGGTTTTGAAAACAGGACAGGATTCGCCATTCCTTCAGATAGCTGCGCTGCGAGTGGAGTCATCAGCATCACCACCACCATGTTTTATGTCCACTGCAGGATGAAGTTTTCTCGCATTGATTTCCACTCACCTTACCCTGCACGGCCCGAATCCATTCATTATTTCCCGGTACCTATCCCTATCCCGTACCACCGTCGACTTATCGACCTGCTCGTTCTTATATCCCGTTTTTTTCTCTAGCCCTTACACTGACGCTCCACTTGTTGTCAATTCTCAGCTGAGTACATTTGTCAAAACAAAGCCACGCGTCCTTCCATTGCCTTTTGACCGGCGGCATTTAGGACAATCGATCCCGCAACAACCGCCAGGCGGAACCATGCAAGCTTTTCTCTGTTTATTCGCAGCTTGGAGGTTTTGTTTTTAAATCGACTATGCGCTGTCCTTTTCCACTGCCAAGATTCGAATTACCTGCCATTCACAATGCTGTTTGGCGCTGCCATATGTATTGATTGGGGACGATGTACTGGCTTCTCCAAAATGACAGTACTGTAAAAGCGGCTCCACAGTTGCTGCGACAAACAATGAGAGACAGTAATTCAGCGATAACATCATTCGGCAAATCGCAAATAGCAGCTAGCTAGGTAAGTGAATAATTTCTTTATGCAAATGCAACTCCCGTCGACTCGCGAATAAAGCAATTCGGTTGCGTCGAGCATTTGGCAGTATGGATCTTGCCATTTTTTTTCCTTTCAATATGAACAAGGCCGCGCATGCAACGCTGCGTGACAACTCTTGCGTCTACGAGTTGCCAAGGAGAAAGTCAAAGACGCTCAGCAGAGAATATTGTTCGCACTCGTAATCCCCTGAAATTAAACGTCAACAAAAAGGAATTGCGTTCAAATTACGGAGCAAAGCGATTTTTCATTAAGTTGAAAAGGCACTGCAAACAAGCGACATCTATTCGTGAGCCAAATTTTGCAGAAATCGTTACTATTTTCCACCCCTTCCCACTTTCGCTGCAAATTTCGTGCACTCTCCTTTGCTCTGACCTGAGCGGTGATGTGGATTTGAGTTCAGTATAAACTTGGGATAGTTGGTAGATTACAATGGATACAGCAAAATGCGTGGACACAAGAGACTGCGCTACGTCTGTCTAACTTCTCTTTGTCCGTCGTGTTTTGCGCGGTTCGCTTTGTGGTATTGTGCATGTCTGTGCAAATGTTCGCAAGCAAAGCACATCTGACAACGGCCCTAATTAAGCGGCGCTGTCGGACAGCCGTGGGTGGCGCCTAATGAGACTGCGTTGAAGACGAGTTTTGCCATTAATTTGAATGTGAACTGCAGGTTGTCGCAGTTACCCCTGCCGTGAATAATACAGCAGGCAATGGTAATTGTTGCGCGAGTATTTTTCATTGTAGCAGTAACTTTTTGTTGAGTTGCAGTAACTTTTGTTGAGTTGCAGTTGCAGTAACATTGTTGCAGTAACTTTTTCTTGTTTTTCAGATGGCGGTTCAGCTCTCGTTTTCGTCCTTGCGGCGGGAGTCGATCGTGAATGATGGGTGTGGCTGAAGTGTCCACCGAGAGCGGTACCGGTGAGACCACTTGGGACAGATTTCTCTGCAGTGACCAAAGTGTTATCTGGTGCAGTAATTTTGTCAAGTTGTTGTGGGTCAGGGTGCAGCTCTGGTGATGTGAGCGTTCGGCGTTTGGCAAAAGTCGGGAATGACACCAGCAGATGAGCGAGGTTCGCTGACGTACTTGTGTAACTATAATCATCTCAAAGGCAAATCCATTTAGGATGCATTTCGTTTGTGTAAGCTGCATTGGTTAGGAATTGATGATATCACTGGAATGAGGGAGTTTTGCATAAAAAGCCGTTATATAGAGTGTTTTCTCCATTGGCAGCTGTATAAGTGGATACACGTAAGCGTAATGATTTGTTTTAGCTAGATGCGCAGAATTGATGGAACGGATGTCGCAACAAGGTTTAGATAACGGAATCATAAATGGGAACGGCTAGCTAGCGATGAATAGAATGAGAATAACTTGGAACTGGGATGGCGTGAAAAATTCTTGGGCACATAATGTATCCCCATGACACATGGTGGGACCGTTTGGAAGTCGGTGCTTGCATCCAGCAGTGAAAGTAAGCCGCGTTATGACAATGATGACATACGCAGGAAAAAGGCTCGTACACCTAATCTCACTTTAAAACGCACCTCAGCCCGCACGCAGTGCAGATTAAACCTCCGTTTGGAGAGCGTAATACCATCCTTCTGGCCCCCGTCGCTCGCAATCAAAAATGCCCTTTTCAGATGAACGACCAGAAGAAACTACAGTAGACTGTGGTGAAGACGAACTCCATGGTCAAGAGGAACAACACTTTTGCTCTCTTCTAACGTCCACAATGCAAAAAACCTCCGCTTGAGACGAATTTATGTTAATACGAACACATTTTCACGATCGCTTCAAGGTCGTCTTAACGGGAGTCTGTGTAGATTGACTCTGTCTTTGCCAGAGGGCGCAACTAAGAAAGCAGAGGACACCGGGAATCACAAACAGATTATTAATGCATGTGCATCTTAACGGCAGTACCGTTTGTTTTAGCATTCCTAGCTGTTAACGGTGACGAGTTCGAAAAGCTCGGGTACAGCCAAACCGTTTTACCTCTGTTGGAGCTCTTTAACCACACCACAGGTAGATGAAGGGAGTAGCAGAGAAAGTTTATGCTCGTGGTAAACAAGCAAGAAATCACTCGAGCCCACTCTGTGAATACCAAATCTGGTGCAGATCTCTGCACTAGCTGCCCTTTTGGAAGGCGAAATTCATAAATTTTGACTAATAGCTGAGCACGTATAATCGTTAGTAAGGCTGTGCTTTTGTTTATGCTGAAGCCTCCGTGCGTCTTTTTTTTTTCTTTTTGTTTGGGATACGGAACAGCCTTTGCCATCGTGACTCGTGTTTACGCGGCTTAGCAGGCTTCTCCCAGGTTGAACGTTCCGACGCCAGTTCTTTGGTCTTCTTCAGGTCCTTGCCCAGTCCCATTTCATGCATTGCGACATGAATACCTCATAGCTCGTCCTATTGTCTACTTTTCTACAGCTACAAGAACAAGCAAAGTGCACTCAACTTCCGTCAGTTTCTCAGGCAAACGAATAAACTAATTGCGTGAGCAGTAATTCGTCAGACGAAAGACAGCCCTTCTTTATATTATCCTGCAGGTCTCATATGCCTTGCTCATCGTAAAGTACGTATTTAAGGAACAGTAGTGTCGAAGTCACCCGCCCCCTTCTCTTACTCCGCAATGGTTAACAGTGCCCGTAATGACGTTCGTAAGGTCAAAGTCTTGTGTTAGGCGAGAATTTACAATGCTTCCTGTTCTTCGATTTTCTGGTCTCAGCAAAAAGAAAGGTAATGCCGAAACGACAAGTAAAGGAAAACATTAACACTAATCATAAAATAAATGTTCATACTGAGATGCAGCATCAGATAAAAAAAACATCTATGCCACCTTGAACGACGCTTTCATCTGCAATTAAAGTTTGCCTGATCATCTTGATCCGCGCAAACAGCAGCACGTAACGAACTGCAAGCACACACGATGCACAAAACAACATTCAAAAAGGAAAAACAGGAGAGGAAAACCTAAAAGCTCTCCCAGCCTCCATGTTGCGCGAAGAGTACAGGAACTTGCGCATAGCAGCGACAACAGTCATCAAGAAAGCGCATGACGGCGAAGAGTGCCACGCCCACACGCCCAAGGCGAATGCGGTGAGGACGACGTTTCGAACGGCGGAATGCCGCGGCGGTCGCTTCGCCATAACTTTTGGTGTGTGTCCAGCGAAGAACGGTTCGAACAGGGCGTTTCTAAAAGCTATAATTTTTAACCAAATCTGGGTTAGTGGGCTTACAGAAAACAAACTATAGCTGTGTTAAAAGCTACCAGCGCTTCTTTTAAAAGCTATCGGGGACAATAAAAGCTCGCATACTCATAGTACCCACTTTGGTGGGGATTCTAAAGATCTCCGTTTCTGAAGAGCATCCAGACAAGAATGGGACGTCCCTAGTAGTGAAGACCGCTTCTCTGTTGCTGCAGCAGATATTGCGAATGTATAATTTCCCAGGGCAGTTAATACCTGAATCTGGAACACCATAGCTACACTTAATCCAAATCCGCCATGTTCCTTTTGAAATGAAACGCCCATCCACGCGCAATACTGCTCATCGCCTTCAACAAAATGCAGCAGTAAGTGTGGCGCCTCTGGACGGTCGCTCAAAAACAGAGCCATTACTCTGAATGAACGCATGTCGGAGGTCGGCGTGGAGGCCTGAGCAACGCGGGCGACAGTGAGGCCAGCGGGAACAAAGTGGACAAGCCGACAAGGACCCAAGCAGAAGCAACAAGGAGCGCGAAAAGTGTCGAGGGCAAGCGGGACTTCCGCAAAGGCGCGAGCTCAATGAGCAAGCGGCACGTGCCGGCCCACTAGAACCTGTTTGCGTGCAAGGGCTACGCGCGGTAAACAAGGAAAGAGAAGTAACCATCACACAGAACGATCACTCTCGACGACAGGAAGCTGCTCATGATCGGTTCGAAACAACGCCGTGCTGCCGACGCGGATGAAGAAATGTCGCACATTTAAACGAAGCAGGAGGGTGCGCCGCCGAGCTGCAAGAAATCATCTGCATGTTTTGCTGAGTCATGGTGATGATCCGCCACTGAATCCTTAAGCGCCTGCTTCAAGGTTTGCGCGTAAGCAGCGGTATACCTTATGCAGCGTCCGAGAGACGCCGATTCGACTCGCACTTTAAGGTTCCTAACGGTGTAACTGGAAACCGAGCGGGCGCGCGTCACGCTCCGATGGGAACGGGCTACCGAGGGCTACCGGCGGCGCGCATCCGCAGCCGTCGCGGATTAGCCCAGCGTGGAAGCGGCCCCTTGCCCCGCCCCGTGTCGAATACCGTGGACGCTGCTTCGTGCACCGAAATTTCCGCGCCGGCAGGGCACTGGCGTCTTGGCTTGGGAAGCTGGCGCGTGGCCGCATCTTCATGAAGCCAGTGTTTTGAACCCCGCGGCAGGCCACAAGCTACTTCAAAGATTAATCACAGAACCCCTTGGCCAACAGGTCTCTCCTCTCCGAGAAGTGCTGCGTTTAAGGTTCATGGGGTCGGGTTTGGCAAGCTACTGGTTCTGCGGACATACTCGGAGCCGGGACCCAGCGGTTTTGAGCCCCGCCCGATCCGCGCGCTTTTGGTCGCGGCCGGTGCGTGCGGAGTGACTGTTGAGGAGGCAGCGCGCTTCTTGAGCAGGCTGCAAGGAGCCGTCGACCCGGAGAGCGTCTTCCGGCCCATCGCGGCGGAGCCCCTTTGTGCGACCAATTGTGCGTCCCCAGGGCCGTAGCCAGGAATTTTTTTCGGGAGGGGCCCACTCGCTGTAGGCCTTGACTATTTCAAGAAAAAGTACCTATTTTCAGTAATTATTTTCGGTAAAAATAGCAGTATGTAAATTATTTGAGTTTTTAAGTACTATTCTACTCTTCTACATCTTTAGTTTGGAAAGTAATCTACCAAATAGTGCAATATTTTCATACGGACAATATGTCTCAACAAATTCCGCTAATAAAAATAAAACTACGTTACTCTGCGCCAAAAATAAAACTACGAATAGCAGAAATATTTTTGTACGTTTTTTATTTCTGCATATAACAGGTTAAAATCACTGCGGCAGAAATGAAGTGGGTTGAGGTGGTGGAAGACGGGGACCGTGTCCACTCCTTTGAGGTGGGGCGGTCTTGAGGCGGCTCTGCGAAAAAGCGGCCAGATCCTTCTTCCTTAAAGCACTGAAGAAAGGCCTGCCAGAGCCGAAGTGCGGACGATGGGCCGATGTGCGATCGCGGAGCAAACTAGACATAAGAAATGCTGATGCATATTGTATACGCGTTCTATAATGTTCTCGCACTTATGTAAAATTGCACAAATCTAGAAAGCTTACCTTCGCAAGCTTGTTGAAGTAGTTCATCAGTGTTGAACCTTGCCGCTTCTTTTTTGTGCTCATAATGGCGAACGCAGAGAACACCACACAAAGGAGGGCAAACACGCGATATATTCCGTCCCAAACACGGGCTGGACTACAGTGCGTCTTGGCCTCCATTGCAAAGGACCTCGCCACTGAATTTGAGCCGGGGGCGCCCTGTGTCGTTCCGTGTCGCAGATTTTGCTTGGTGGGGGCGGAGAGGGAGAGAGAGAGAGAGAACAACGTTGTTTAAGCTCAGGGATCAAGGGAAGGGGGAGGGGCGGGCCAGATGGCCGCCGCGATTGCCAGGGACTGGGGGGTCACTGTTGTGAACCGGGGTAGCATGGTCGAAGTTGACCGCGGTTGATGTCGTGCCAGAGCACTCATGAGGACCAAGTTGAGGGAGAAAGAAAACTTTATGTAGAAGTATTTACATTCTTGACCAGCGTGAACAGGCAGTGTCATAGTTCCGTCCACTTTCTCCCGCTGTTATTAGGAACGCACCAATCACAAAAATCCATGGCGCTCATACTCTCGCCCACACTCTCACACAGAGAGTGCACGTTTCCCTCTCGCACACGTGAAGGTCTGGTTGACTCCGGTGAGGCAATCTGCCTAAGGTCGAAGCCCTTCGGACCACCGATGTTGAAGCGTCGGGAGGACATCTGGGATCCCTTCTGGTATTCTGGCATTGGCGGCTCATTGAACGGCCTCTGCAGAGTCATCAGCCACACCGCCAAGTGCTGGAGGACGATGCGCGGCACGTCCCCAAAGAAGCAGACAGGAACGTCAAGCCTGCCGCTAAAAGTGAGGCGCCGCGTGAAGCCTTTGTCGCCACCTCTTCGGAACGTTTCCGGTCATTAAATTCGGGGGCGCTTGGGTGGCCGAGAGTGCCGCCGAAAGCGGATTATGTCCAGCAGCCGCGGCACGGGTCGCCGAAGTGCCATTGTGTAGACGACAGGATGTTCCTCGTCGATGCGTGGGGTGAGGGGAGGGGGCACTCGGGCGACGGCAGGCTTGGGTGGTGGACCCCAGGGCGGCGAAGACGGCTTTCGCGACATCACCGACCTGGCTCGATGCCTCCGGGTCGCGCAGCGCCTGCTGCCAGATGGATTAGGAGGGAAGGAGTCTGCTGCGCCCTCGCACAGAGAGTGAAGTGCCCGTCGAGGGCGCCACAGGCTGGGCATGTTTGGGATGAAATTAATGGTGTGCGTGGTCCGAGCGGGAGAGCCGCAGTGGCAGCAAAGTCGGTATCGCAGCCGTCCTACTCTGTTTATCAGGCGCCTACTGTCGCATGCGGCTTCCTGTACTCTTTTCTGATGCTCCGGGTTGCTTACGCGGCGTAGGACACTGGCACGGAAAGATATGCTCAGTTTTGCACATGGTCATCTGTTGTAGACAAATTTCTTGATGCAGAGGGGTGCCGAAAGCCCTGCAGCGGAAGAACACCCCCCCCCCCCCTCTTCTTATAAAATTTTCGGGGGGGGCCCGGGCCCCCAGGGCCCCCCCTCTGGCTACGGGCCTGTGCGTCCCATTCAGCACTGCTCGGGCGCGGCGGTGGCTTTTGGGCGCGTCGGGCCGGCCAGGGGCCCGGAATGGGCGGCGCTGCCGGGCCGCACTCGCAGGCTGCGGCGGTTTCGATCGACCGGTGGCGGCGGCGCCATGACGGCTCGCCCATGGGGCTCCAGAACATGGCGCCAAACACTGGTCCCCCGCAGGACCTCGCCAGGCGCGGGCAAAAAAGGGCCACTCACCGAGGACAGCTCGCCGTCGTTGCGTATGGCATCCAGCACGTTCTCGGCGGCTCCTAGCGAGGCGACGGCGCACAGGAGCGCGGCGGCGCACACAGCCATCGGCGGCATCTTGGTCGTTGAGGGACACAGCGCGGAACGACGCCGGCCGAGACGACGCCTAGCGCATTGTTCGACCACGAGTGGCGCTGCCTGCTGCCGCGGAGAGGGGGGGGGGGGGGAAAGAAGGGGGGTCCGCGGGCGGGGGGGACGTAGCGCCGCGTCGTGCAGCTGACGTCATCCCCACCGGTTTTGCCCGCGCGCGCGCGCAACAAAGCCGTCGCGGGGTGCCCCACGCTGGGCGGCGCCCACCGGCACGCTGCCGCCGACACTCCTGCTGCTGCTGCTGCCCGTGCACCGTCATCGCACCGGTGTTGTTGTCCCCGAGCCTCCCAACAAAGCGACAATGGAACCGCTTATAGGAACCCGGCCACTTAGAGCGGACCGGTTCGCAGTGCCCTCAACACCTTTGCCCTCCCGCTTCGGCCTGGTGTCCCCCACCGGCCCAGCGGGGCCTACGGGCAATAATAGATTCCCCCTTAGCACACCTGGCCGCTTATAGCGCACACGGGCCACTGCAGGATGCCTCTCGGCCCGCCTACTATGCCGGTGCCGAGTTCCGCGTATCGACGAAAGGCCGCTTAAAAGGTACGCAGCGAGTGTCCCCCCGCCGCGCGGTGCCCTCGCGGGTAGTGAGAGTACTCGGCGAACGCATGAGCGAGTGCGCCTGACTGCGCATCTGCGCTTGCAAGTGGTTCCGCGAGTGAACACTTTTTGAACTATAATTGATGTGCGGGGCACGGATTCCTGTCGCCAGGTGTGCGGGCGGACTTTGGGGAGGTGCGCTGCTGTCGAGGGCTGCTTGTACCGAGTGGCGCAATGAGTGCTGTGGGAGCAAAGTTGGAGCTAAAGAGCAAAGGTTTTGTTCGGGCACAAGTGATGGGAAAAGCGCTTCCTGCTGAAGAAATTATTCCGAGTGCGGGATAGAGCAAAGGGCATGAGGGTGGAACAGAGATGTGAGAATTAGAGAATCCTTGGATTAACTTCAATCTTTTTTATCTTTCTTTGGATTTGTGGCAGCCATTTGACATCGAAGGATGCCGATCAACAAAATTAGGCTTCCCTGTTCATGAAAAATATATTTTAAACGGTTCGCTGAAGCGGCGGATGATTATGAGAGGCTTAAAACCTTACACCTACAATTCTTCACGGCACTTGAAAGCCAGATGATTGAACTTACACTTTATAGTTCATGCCACACTGCTCTAAAGAACATAACAGTGCCCAGCCCGCAAATATCGCCGCAAAAAAATCGTTCTGGTTGTTCCCTTATTTACGCCGCAAGCATTGTCAATGGCGGGTTTTTGCTGGCTCCTTTATCGACGTTTCTTCCGGGCAAACCCAATATTGTAAAATGATTTGCACCTTTAACGGGAATTTTTACCGTCTATATTTAACATTTCTTAACGCTAACAAAAACACAAGAAAATAACCTTTTGAAGAGTGGTATCGTATAACTTTCCCTTTCACGGCCTAGCAAGAACACAAGAAAAGACCCCTTTACAGGGCATTTTGTCACTTGTAACACCCTTTATGCTTTCTGGTGTTTTTGCTAGGATGTTATTCACAGGCAAAATTCACCTTAAAGGTGTAATTAACTTTACAGTGTACCGAATCGTTTAAGCGTAACCTAGATTACTCTTCTGGTGGCAGTCGCCGCTGTAGCTGCTTTTTAAAGTTTTGACGTCAATAAAAATTGCAAAAGAAAGGTAGGAAAGCTTGACCCAGCTGCTTTTGGAAAAGTTAGGTATATTTAATTTTTCAACGGGACAAAAAAAAATCCTGCTTTTCGTGAATGTTGCGGTGACGTTCTGTAAAGGTAACATTTCATTTTCGTAGTATACACATGTTTGAACACAATGACCTTTTAGTACACAGTAGACAAAATTTAGTCCGCAACTCGCACGTAAAGCTGTTCTCAATCAAGGCACACAGTTGTGCTTGTTGGTGCCAACGAAAACAATGTACAGAAGAAGAAAACACAAGCGATTGTCCTACGTGCATCTTTGTTCATCCGTGAATTGTTTTCGCTAATAATACTTATTCAAACTGTCCTCAATGGCCCCAGAACTCATCGACTGCTTAATGTCATCGTGTAGAAAAAGAGCCAACAAAAAAGCCAACATGGGTGACAATTCAGGATTGAGAGGATTATTGTTACACGTGTGAGAACAAGTGTTGCACGCATGCTCCATGACAGCGAACACATTTAGCGCGAAATGATGTGTAAACAATAAAAAAGTACCTTGTTTCGCTTACTCATTTCAACACAAGAGACAGCAAATATTTTGCCCGAGTCAACGCGATAAGTGGCTGCTGTTTGTGTTTCTGCGACGCTCAAGAAAGCGTAAACTGGTTTGTTTAAAGCATCATGATTTTGCAGTGATTGGAGCGAAAGGAAACGGGCTTTTACTGTGCGGTGTGTGTGCGTGCGCGCGCGTGGGTGTGTGTGTGTGTGTGTGTGTGTGCGTGTGTGTTTGTGTGTGTGTGTGTAATTGCTGTACAAATAACCCGTAGTGAAGTTGTGGTGTGTTGTGTACTAACAGCAGCTTTTGACTGCGAAAAAAATGTGAGTACGACACAGCATTGCGCTGAAAAGAAAGGTTTTTAATTCACACTAAACCTTTTTAAGTGCAAACTCAATATAAATACGACACAGCATCCGTTTGAAAGCAGTTTTTTTGGTGCTAACTAACAGCACCGTTTTAACTGCGAAATAAATATTAATACGAGACAGCATCAAATGGAAAGCAAAGGTATTCATTGCGCGGTAACAGAATCATTCAAGTGCGAACTAAATATGAATACGAGGCTGCATCCGATCGAAAATAAAGGGATGGATACGATCTTGTTTCTATTTTCTTCCAGTGTAGGTATCCATCGACTACATGACTACCTGAACCAGCTCCTAATAACTTCCACCACGTACAAATTTCTCGCATTCGTGGAAATCTCTCATGACGTGTTCGCATTCACCGGCCCAACGAAAACATGTACTTCTGTCGAGGTTCGGGTAAAGTTCCTGCAGGAGATCTCCATGGCACTGACTTTGCTCTACGCCAACATTGCAGCTCCAAGACGGTATTAAATATAGCCACAGCCTCTCATAAGGCCACAAATGTTTCTGCTGAAAATGGGCCATTGTAGTTTAGCTGGGATACGTATACGACGCATGCGCCGAAGCATCGCTGGCAACCGAAGATCGGGGCCCCTTGGATACTGCTGTCCGCGAGACGGGTACACCACGGTGGCTGTTCGGCGTTCCCTACCTATTCAACAAGTTCAATGGCCACGGCAGCGGACAAAGGAGCGCATCGCCCCGTCCGGGAGCGGCAGCCAAGGAATTGCTCAATTGCTACACTCTATTCAGGGCTCGGCTTGCGAACCGTGAGACCCACCGTAAACACAAAAATGCCATGGCGCGTTCACGTAGCTGCTTGAGGGACAGGAAATTTTCTCAGTTCCTAAATTATTGCGGAATTTATATTTTCCGCAATTTTTCGTGAACGCGACTGTCGTCAGCAGCAGGATACAGAAAATTGTCTAGTTGTTTTCAGTGCATTTGTTGGTACGATACTCTCTTTAAATAATAAAATTCCGTTTTGGCTATCGCAAAAAGACACTCTTCGGAAGCTAAAGGAGTTGAACTTTGTTTCTTCTAGAACACCGCTTTGCACATCCAAAACTGACACATTGAAGAAGTTAGTGAGGGATTTTCAAAAGTTACGATTTAGGGGATTTTTCAGAAGTTAGGTATTTTATTCGTTCTGAAACTCCACAGCTCCCTCTTGTGGAATTACCGTGGCTTTTGCGGGGTCCCTTTCTTCGAACTTTGAAATCTCGGTGCTTCGTTTATGAAATCTTTACGTGAGTTTGTGGGAGTCTTTTTGTTTTTTGTTTTTTGAGCCCCGCTTGTTTTTTGCTAGCTCTAGCATTAAGGCTTACCAAATATAATTCAAGGAAATAGCTTATGTCACTGAAAAAAAATTATTCCAGGGGTTGTTTTCATAACCAAAACAAGAAATTGCTTCAATAATTAGGACGACGTCTAGATCCCACTTTTACCTGTATTTTTCGGCAGTAACAGCAAAACAATAAGAACATGAATACTTCGCCATGATGCAGAGTCATAACGGTGCTTATATGCAGCACATCTTAATCTATATTGTGTTATACAAGACTGACAATGGAATCTGCCCTCATTGAGGAACCCATAACCAAAGGGTCTGAAAAAATGTCAGTAAGACGCAAAACATAACACACCAGTAACAAACTGCAGAAGGCACCACGTCTCGTATCTTTGCAATATATTAAATTAGCTATGAAGCTAGTTTAGTTCCAGTCTTTCTGCTCCGAAAGGTATACACTGGCCCCAAACTCTCTAATAACAGAAAAACCCCAAGTCCGGCGAAGTTTGAAATAATAGTGCAAATAAAATGTTTGAAACTTCATGCTTGGGGTCATTGATGAGAGGGTGAGAATATATCGGAAGGAGTGAAATTGAATTCAGAAATCAATGCCACTTCAAAAGAATGTGGTTCCCCAGCACAAATGAGGGCTTAAGAACAGCTTGAAGAGCTAGTCTTCGTGCTGCATTCAGGAATTCGCTTTTTTGGGAGGTGTGGGAAGGGAGGTTCCCGTGGACAGCGAACAAGCGAGCTTATAAATATGCAGGCCCGCATTAACGAAATTCCTTAATCGTTTTTCGAAAGATTTCTTTGCGGGTTCGTGTGGAATGACGTTTCTAGCTTATGGCTTCTTGTGTGGTTTGCCAGGCAGCTGTATGGGATCGATATAATAAATTTAGTTCACTCCTTCACGACATCGTGGTTATCGATAAATCTACATCTATACAGAAATGTATAGATGTTGACAAAAGAGTACCCGTCTGACGGATTGACTGATTCGTCAACGCAAAGCCAAAACTGCTGGATTCCGAGACTTATTATTTGTTGTTGCATGTCAGTCTTTATGGCACAAAGGCGTCTTCTGCAGCTTCTGTACCAACCCCCAAGGCCTCCCCGAAAGCTGAAAGGGCCCCAAGGTACGAGCCGTACGCGGCGAGATTTCAAACTTTATATTTGTAACGAAAATAATAAGAGTCTATTCGTGAAAATTGCTTGGTCTGCTAAGAAAATTAAGGACGTAGTGAAATTTTGTAAGTGTAAGCTTAATCAAGTGTCGTGCTTTTGAAGTTGTTTGGCCATTGCAAGCAACTCAATTATATATCGCCTGAGTCTATCTCAGGGCTTGGCTAGAACTGTTGTGCCATCGAAACACAGGACGCAACGAAACGCGCGGGTATGCGCGGCCAAGTGCACTGAGGTGTCGTTTCCTATGGATCGTCCATGCTCTTTTAATCGAACGCTCACACACCTCCCTGTTCGGCCAACGTACATCTTATCACAGGGCAAAGGCAAATTATACGCCATATTTTTGGCGCACGGTGAAAACTTCGACCCTTGGTTGACACCGCAGCCATTTCGCGGTCTCTTCTTTGTTTCAGCTGCCTTCTGTGCTGCCGGGCAAATGCTCCTAAGCCGTACAGGAGCACTGAATACAACCGTGACACCATACCTTGATGCTACTTTTCGTATCTCGTGCGACAGTTTGTGGATATAGGGCACAACCAGAGGCCTGTCTAGTTTCCAGACTTCACGATCGCCGCGATGATCGCCTTCTTTGACACAGCGCAGCACTTTTTCGCAGCCCTGTGACAGCACATGTTCCGGATACCCGGCATCTCTTCCTGATCACGTAGACTGGACGACACGGTGTGGTGGAAAGATTTTGTTACGGCTGCTTTCATGCACGACACCGCTATACCATCCTTAATAATCTTGAAGTGGTCTGAATCGTAATTTAACAGAGGCTTCAACGTTCGTTGTTTGATTGATTGATTGATTGCAGGGTTTAACGCGCCGACGCAACGCAGGCGATGAGGCGCGTCGTAGTGGAGGGCTCCGGATTAATTTTGACCACCTGGGGATCTTTAACGTGCGCCGAAATCTCGTACACACGGGCGTTCTTGCTTTTCGCCTCCATCAGAAAAGCGGCCGCCGCGGCCGGGAATCGAACCCGCGACCTCGTGCTCAGCAGCGCAACGCCTTAGCCACTGAGCCACAACGGTCGTGGTTTATACACCCAACATACGTGATCACGGGAAAAGGTAAGCTCCAGATCCAAAAACCGCAACTTATTATTTTCAGAAACTTCTACAGTAAATTCAAGCCCACAACCGTTTTCCCGGAAAGCCTCCATCACCTCATGCAGTTTATCGTAGAAATTGTTGGTTTTTACAAAGATGTGAAAGTCATCCACATACCGACAGATTTTTGTGGCACGCTCCTCAAGAGCCGAGCCCACCTTGCAATCCACCATGCCTATAGAAAGAGGCCTGTGCCCTGTGATAAGATGTACGTTGGCCGGACAGGGAGGTGTGTGAGCGTTCGATTAAAAGAGCATGAACGATCCATAGGAAAGGACACCTCGGTGCACTTGGCCGCGCATACCCGTACGTTTCGTTGCGTCCCGTGTTTCGATGACACAACAGTTCTAGCCAAGCACCGAGATAGACTCACGCCATAGATAATTGAGGCGCTTGCAATAGACAAGCAACACGAAAAAGGTATCAGTTGTATCTCACCCTTTCTAAAAGAGAACTTGCATAGAGAGAGAGAGAGAGAGAGAGAGAGAGAGAGAGAGAGAGAGAGAGTCAACTTCATTAAAGAAAAAAAAGCCAAGTGGTTGGTTTCCTCAGTCCAGGACCCCGTTGGAGTGTCCAGCCGTCCAACCGGTGAATCAGCCGAAGCTGTTCTTCGGAGCTCGAGCTGGCCAGTTCTTCCTCCCACTGCTCAACCTAGGGGTTAAAAATCGCGGAAAATGAGGGGTTGGGCCGGCACTCCCACACCATGTGGTATAGAGTGCAGGGTGCTTTGCAGAATCGACACTGCGGGTGGTATTGCGTAGGCCAGATAAAGTGAAGCTTGGTAGGATGGGGAAAGGTGTTCGTTTGCAGGAGACGCCAGTAGCGCTCCTCTTTCTTGCTGAGAGAGGGGTGTGCAGGGGGAAGCGTAAGCCGGGCTAGCCTGTAGTATTGCGTCACCTCCTGGAATGATGTCAAGGGGATGGCCGTCTCCACCAACTCTCTCGCAGCGCTCGGCTGGTTAGACCTCGAGCAGTATCGTGGGCAAAGACATTGCCACGGAGAGAAGTGTGCGCCGGTGTCAACCGATACCCTTTTCTTTGGAGGGTTGTGGCTCAAGACCTTCATTGAGGTGTGCGACATGCGGCCTTGGAGGTAGCTCCTACACGCTGACTGAGAATCCGTGATGGCTACTTCCGCAGGTGTTTGCGTTATCGCCAATGCTATAGCTACCTCTTCGGCCTGTAGCGTCGTTACTTACGTGAGAGTGAAGCTCGTGACGTGGCTGTCTATCTTCGTTACGGTCGCCACCATGACTCCGCGTCTTGCATAATCTGCGGCGTCCGTGTAATAAACTTTTTCGTTGGAGCCATATTTTTTCTCCAGGGCTCTAACTCGCGCCTCTCTCCGTCCCTCGTGGAACTGCGGGTGCATGTTTCTTGGCAAAGGGGCCACTGTGATGTGTCGGCCTAGTTTGCCAGAGATATTTTCCGTGGATTCTAGAGGGCGATCATGGATGTTCATGCCCAGTCTCAGTAGAAGGGCCCTGCCCGCATTCGTCCTTGATAGCCGGTAGCGCTGACTGAGCAGGTGGCCCTCAATCAGCTCGTCCACAGTGTTGTCAAGCCCAAGCTTGAGGGGACAGTCGTTGGAGGTGTAGGATGTCAAACCCAGCGCTTGTTTGTACACCTTTCGCAAGAGCGTATATAACTTGTTCTTCTCAGTCTTCCTTGGTAAAGCATAGGGCGTCACATAGGTGAACCTTGAGATAACAAATGCCTGGACCAGTCGAAGAGTGTCAACCTCCTTCACGCCTCTTCCTTTGACCGTGATCCGACGAAGCATGTGAGCAATCTGTCTACTCGTTCTTTCCAAATTCCTTATCATTGTGGTGTTTGCGCAATCTGCTCGGAAAATATCTTAATCGCGCACGACCGCGGTGTCTATCGCTTAGCGTAGTCAGTTCTAACTGGTTTTATCGCTTTTCTTTCTTGTTTGTGGTTTCGGCGATGTACACTAGTGGCTGTTTTTTTTTTTTTCATTAACATCATCAGTGGCGAGTCAGCGCCGTGTTTGTGTTTTCACTTCTCAGTCTTCGTCTTTTCAGTTTCAGTTGCTAGTAGCGCTTCGTCCCGTAGTCTTTCTTGCCCAAGTCTTGTTTTGCGCTGTTTCCCATTATGAACCTATACCAACAAGCCTAACTCGCAGTTCTTCGTCTTTTATGCGCTGTTTTGACCTATCTCTACAACTGCGAATTACAATCCATAGCACAATTTTTCACCACACTAACATCCACTTTCTTGCATGTGCATCTTCTTTTCCGCGATGATATTGATTTCGAAGAACGGGGACATGTTGCTGACATGGTCCGGGCCGGTTCGCGCCGCTTAGTGGGCCGTGCGGGCAGGCGCGCCGGCGTGTTTGCTGACACGGCCGGCGTGCGCGCGGATTGTCTGCGGGTGCTGAAAACAGTATACATGATTTCCTGCTTTATCCATTTCTTGCGAACGACGCGGGGAATTCGCAAATTTAGCACAGCTGTTGTCGTAGTTATCAGGCGGATCGGGAAACGAGCCTCAGCTTTCGCTTCAGTCGTGGTCACGCCCAGTCGCGCTGACTCAGAGAGCGACGCAAGGAAGGCAAGCTCCTTTTGTGCAATGGAAGTGTTTGGGCTCGTTGGTTCATACTTCGTACAAAAACTGCGCTCAAGACGGGACACAAAGTAGGAGGCTACTCATACATAACGCTTTCTGTGTGTCGCTGTGTACCTCCTACTTTATGTGTCGTCTTGAGCGCTGTTTTTGTACTCCTTTTGATGCCAGCTTTGAGGGAGCGCCTTCGTCTCCTCAGCACGCCAGGTGATTTTTTTTTTTTTTTTTGCCTCCGCTGATGCGCTGTTATTTGCGTCCGAACTGACCTGCGCGGTCTTGAACACTGCGGATGCGGCAACTGCGGTTAGCGTGACCGAACTGATGTTGCCAAGCTCAGTTTGCGCTAACCACGGTTATTGGGATAACCACAGTTTCGTCTGTCGTGTAACGCAGCAAACTGAGGTTTTGTCTAACCACGGTTTGTTTAACCATGGTAAAGTGTGCCGGCGTAACTAGGGTATTATACTCGCTCTCCCCGTGCGTGGCGTTGGTTTTCCTGCTCAATTTATCTGTTGACACAGAGTGATATGTGCGTCTTGAATGCGTCTATGTCGTGCTGCGCGCTGAGCCGGTCCACATTGTCACGCGTAGCTTTTTGCAAGGTTATGCATGGCCAGTTAGTAAAAAAGTACCTAGTGGGTACTGCTACAAGTAACTGGTTAGTTTTCTGTTAGTAAGTGCCACGACCAATTTTTTAGGGGTGCACGGGGCTCAGCAGTGTGATATAATTCACCAGTTGCAATACCTCAAACTTCGAAAATCTTTCCATGCCTTGTCAACAAGCTGATGAGCTTTCTGTTATTAATAAAACCCGTCACCTTGCGGGCAGAGATTGCCAGAGATCCTGATCGTGAAGATCCTCGTGAACAGCACAGGCAGCTTTAACATGGCCATTAGGCGTGCGGGAGCACCATCGTTTCTGAACAAAAATGGGGTTTGTCGGATGCGAAGAGAGCACCTGCAAGGTTGCAAATGTGTGCAACGGCGTCGGCCGAACATAAGGCATCGCGTGCGATGTGCGACAATATGAGCGTGCTCCCTGAAAGGACGATGGTGAACAAAACTCTTGAGTAAATATGCTGTAGCGGGATCAGGACGTGGGCCTCCACCTGGCCAAATGGCAAACACCACATGCAAAGAAACGCGAAAGAAAAAAATTGGCTCCAATTCACGCTGTGAAGGTGGTTGGAAAGCAAAGCTTTAAACGACACCCACAACAATTGTCCATGCGACGTCACTTGAATTCACACACGTGGCTCAAACAAAGAGGGAAACCGGAGATTCTGCCAGCCATTACCTGGAATTCGCGGGGGCGGCGTCCCGAACGCAGGAGCGTCGGCCACGACCGGGCTAGAGCGGCGGATGACGCCGCCGCTCTAGCGCGGCCGTGAGTCGGAAGTGAAAGAAAACGGAGAGGAGCGTCTTTCGAAGAGTGAGACAACGGAACGTAGCCATCCTGATGTGGTAGCTTGGGGCTACACCACCGCGCAACACAAGCGCAGACACCGAAACAATTTGGCATGTGGGCTTAGTGATTCCCATTTATACGAATTTAAACTAGTTCGCTTAATAAGTTTGAGAATTGCGAGAAAGCTGAGGGAACTTTCCTAATCGCTATTGGTCAGAAGCAGTTGCTCCTTTCGCATTTTTCAATACTTGTTAAAACACAAACGAATTGGTATTCACCGATTTAGAAAACGGTGTCCCATTCGTGGCAAGCATGTGCACAAAAGGTGCCGTTTCTCTAGCGGCCAGATATCTGTATGTGGTATCTACATTTTGTTTTCCCACCCTGCAGACCAATCCTTAACGTATCTTTGCCGTACGACCACTTAATTCTATCGGGTCCGGGTTACCAAGGAGGTGCTGTCGAACAAGTTAATCAAGCCGTGCGAAGGAAGCGCGCAGAGGACGCGAAGCACGCCAGAACAGGCCAAAAACAACGGTCGCTAAAGCAGACGACAAATCCGCCGTCCAACGCGCCCACCAGTGCGAGCAGGCAGCTGCGCGCGGGGAACGCTGGGTAATAGCGCCCTATCGCCGCGGCATCTACACTGTGCTCCGGGAGTGAAAACCGCCCTCCCCCTATCAATCCGCGTTCGGAGTTTCTTGTCCCGCACGCCACGAAGGAATCGTTGGCTGGTAGAGGTAGAAAGCTTTGCTTTAAAAATTATGTGTGTGACTAATCATTATTTTATCATGTGAGAATGCGTGAGCAGCAGTTGTCGGTATGTGTGGTGGATATCTTGACGTCAGACAACATATTCCCCTACATCTATCGTTGTTTCTGGGTGACGATGCCATGGTTTCCGTGAAACGCGTGTTTAAGTATTTGTCAGACGTTAAGTTTTTAAACCTCATTTCCTATCAGGCACAATAAAATCGGGCCCTATACACCAGCCATCACCATTTTGTTTAATTGATTTTACTATGTCCGGTTTGCACGTTTTATAGCTACATTTTTGTGGTAATCACTTCTCTTCATTAAATAACTTCTTCTCTGGCGCTCTTTGCCCTCGTTGGCCTTGCGCCATTAAACTCCAACCATCATCACATGTTGACGTCGTTACAATTGGGTATCGGGGATCAGCCGTGTGTCTCTGGCGTCGTCTGTACGACGTCGGCACCGGCCAATGACCTGAGTGGGTGTGCGAAGTTGTGGGTTGGTATATTGACGTCGCAGCCAAATGAAAAAGTGCTGAATTGGCCGTAAGCTCCACGCGGCAGATGTCAATAGTGAGTAGGTATGGGAAAGTTTAGAGTGCACGTCCCAGGCTAATGTGGTTGGTGAAGTAGCCGTGATCTGACGGCTGCCGTTATTGTTGCTGGTGTTACGATTTAGCGCGAATCTCTTCGGCACGTTACACTGCGCGCGCGTGATAGAAGTTTTCTGCATTGCGGGGAAGTTCCGTGTGCGGCGGTGAAGCGAGCTCATTCTGAGCTTCGACATTTATCGACAAGTCGCAGCTTAGCGGCCGCGCAGCGCCCCGAAGCCTGTGAGTCACGGCTGTTGCCGAAGCTAGAATCCGGAACGAACTGTTTGCGGCGGCGGCATGTTCGGGCTTGTCTGCCATTTACGACCGTCCGGTGGACTCCATCTTTCCCTCTCCGGCATAGCGTACAGCGGCTTCTATTACGGGACCGGTGGAAGGTGTTTATTGTGTTGTACGTTTGGTGCCGTGCGCAACACGCGGAACGCCTGTTCACCACTGGAAATTGTGGTCATTTATTTATTTATTTCATTTATTCAGAATACCGTCGCCCTCTTGCATGCGGGGGAGGGAGGCAGTAGCATACAACACGGACACAAAATGAAAAAGCTTTAATCATTGAAAAATAAAATACAATGGCTCATACCCTCGCCATATAATTAATAATGAGAAATATACAAGATGGAGTATGAGTAATCGATATACAAAAAGGAAGGTAGTCTTTGGTTACACAAGGCAAACGCGCACTTACTTTTTATATATTATGAACAGGCACATTAAAAAAACTCGCGTAAAAAGGGTAAGACAATCACAGCCACAATTAGCAACAGGAACCACACAGAAAAAAGAATAGGTAGCCATCCCGCCCTGCAAAAAATTAGAAGTAGTTTAGCTAGGCTATGCCAGGATATACGTAGCGTGAGCTAAAGTTCAGCTGGTTATCCTTAGCTTTCCTGGTTGTCTAGGATTAGCTGATTATCATGCTTACTGCTGCTAAAACGATTTCCAGTCCAATCCAATACAATTCAATTCAATCATGTCCAGTCCAGTCACTGCTCCTCGCGCATGCGCAGCACGGCTCTCCAGGAGCCACGCGAAACGGCTATCAAGTGACTCCGGCACAGCGTCAGACTTGGCTACTGCGCAACGGAGGCACACAGCTAGGCACGCGCAAGCGCCAGTACGTCTGCCGCGGCTATGACGTCACTCCTCTGGAATGCCCAGACCAGTGAATATGCGGACACAATTCTCTACACACCCGTGCTTCAATTGGATTGGATTTCAATCCAACACAATCCAAGCCAATCCAATCCAGTCCGATCCGATCCAAACCAGTCCAATGCTTCTCGCGCTTGCGCAGAACAGCCCTTCAAGGTCCAGGCGAAACTGCTCATCCTCGGCCAGTGTAGCTTACGCCACAAAATGGATGCATTCAGCAAAGCTGTTGTACACCGCTACAAATGGCGATGGAGGACGGTGTGAAATGCTTCTCGTCGTCTCGCCGGGCTCGTACGTTGCGCTCGGCTAGTGTATTTCACTAAATAAGGGTGCAGGGTATCGGCACTCTTTTCTCCAATTACTCCGTGCCGCTGCCATGATCATTGGTCAGTTCGCATTACGTGACATTTTTTTACAGTGCGATGGCTCATGGGCGCCGCCGTTTTGTTGTTTACGCGTTTTAGTCGGTCAGCTCTGGAGGCTTAACTTGTCCTCCCTGCTCTGCGGCTCCACGCGCTTTCCATTGGGCGAACAGGAGCACTTCTAACTGCACCCAAAGTGCTCTCGCGAGTTCTGACGTCTTCCAGTGGTCGGGCAGGAGCAGGGGCGTTGTGTTTCATTGGTCAATGAGGAGCACTTTTTTGGCGCCGAGAGCAGCCGAGAGCAGTTCTCGGTGCTCCGTCGCCAGCGGCGGAGTAACAGGGAACGCCGAGGAAGTCACATGACCTCTTTTGCGTCACTTCTGGTTTTATCCCCGGGTGGCGGAGGAAAAATGGCGGAATCCAGCAGCCGCGGTAGTCGCTCAGTGCGTACGGCAGCAGCTAAGCGCGGCCGTCTGGTCAAGAATTGCTGCTTTTTTAGATGATGAAAGCACCACAGATTCAAGCGCAAGCTCATCATTGGACAGCAGCAGCAGCGACGACGACGACGATTTGACATTGCATGAGTTTATGTTCGAGCACCTGTTCACCCCGCCGGAGCAGCGACCGAAGGTAGAGTCGTATATGGAAAAGACGGCGGACGCTGTTATCGTTCGCAGCTAATTTTTGGGAGACACGATGGTGACCCCTTTATCATGAACATGAACATCCGCTCGGCTTCTTCATTCGTCGCCATGCGGAAGGCAGACACAAAACCACCGGCACGTATCTGGCAAAACTGGCGAGGAATAACTGCGTGCGGGCATCACGAGCGTGCGAAATGCTCCGGCAAGCGAGCGCGGGAAACGTTTGGTCACATGACTCTTGACATCTCGCCCTCCCCCTCTTTTCACTGCTCCCGGAGCAGCGCGAATGTTTCATTCGCGGAACGAAAGCACACGTCCCCGTTACTCCCGTGTGCTGCTCTGGCTGCTCGCTCCACTTGCTCCTGTTCGCCCAATGGAATTCGCCATTATAGTTCCGAATGCAAACCAAAAGTAACGCGTGTAACAGCATTTCAACAGCAGAAGTGTGCCAAAGATACGGCAAATGCTGGGTCCAGCCTATAGCCTGGCGCTGCGCTCGGCGTCTTGGGCAAGAACTAGTGATACTAGTCCTGCCAAAAACATGACCTTACCAGGAACGCATGTGGGGGGGGGGGTGCATTGTTCAGAGTCACCTTATCATTCATAATGCGGTTTCGATGGTTGTTTTGTGGTTTCCTTAGAGGAATTCTGAGCTCTATGCTGTATGCCTGATTAGCCTCACGCATGCGCTCGACTTTTAGGCCTGGGCGCCTTGGCATTTTTGTCCAGGGAGATCGTTTTTGCCCACGGCGATGAAACCGTTCAGGGGGGGGGGGGGGGGAGGTATGCCGCTTTGCTGTAAAATATGCATGCTGTACTGAAGCCAAGCATAAACTTGCCACTATTCCTAGCACAGCAAGATCAATGAAAAGAGAGGGAGGGAGAAAGGGAGAGAGAGAAAGAGCATGAAGGGCTTACTCACTTCCATTCACATTTAGTAGTTTCTGAAATTCATCCATAGGCCTCCTGTGCTGGAGTTTGGCGAACATGCAGCGCCCTCTCGTGCCCGGCCGCCGTGTGTAGTACATTAGCAGGCGCCCTTATGATGTTTGCATCGATTAGCAAACGGGCGGTCGAGTTTTATTAATTTAGAACGAAATATAACCAGCTTTGTCGGTATCAAAGTGGCTCAAATAGCACACCAAATGGCTTCACTAGTGAAAGAAGATCCAAAAGCCCCGGATTATCTTTTGTTCTCCCGTGAGCAGCTCAGTGAGCTGAAGCGCGCGCTGTTTTCGCGAGGGTGTGGTGTCACGCACATTCGCTAGGTGCTTTTAAACCGCTTCTTTTTCCGTGTCCTATAGAATGATTTAAAGGGACCCTGCATCACTCTTCGTGCAGTGCAAGTAAACCTGCGCGGCGTTTAGATTAGACTTCCAGGAACACCCGAGCCAAATATTACACGTGCACGTGAAGCGGTAAGCGTGCAAATCGCCGTGAAAGACGCGGAAAAACCAACCGCTCTCTCTTCAATTCCCCTCATTATGCACCCCTGGCATGGCCTCTGCGACGTCAATCGGGCCATGGCTGTCCTGGCTGTCCTATTGGCTGTCGCCGGCCAACTTCGCGGCTAAATTCTGGCATTTCCTGTGACGATCAGCCGTCGCCGGCGCTGTGTACGAACCTCTTTTGTCCGAACCTGTCCGCATGCTTTTGGTGTTTCTTTTGTTTTGACTGCGCGCGGAGTTTGAGTGACGAACTAAATATTCCACTTTCAACGAGCCCACTCGACAACAAACGTTTATTGCTCCAAAAACGCGCGCTTGCTTGCGAGCAGGCCACCATGCCTGCTTTTTTGTGGCACCAGACCGGAACTAGACCCGTCTACGTTGCGGGGAAAAGGACGAAACTCACCGACCTGTGACACATCGAAGGCCGCCGAACAGAACGCCGCGCGCCGCCCCCCTCTCTGGGAGAGAGCGCGCAGCTTTCGTCGCGTTGTCCGCGGTTGAGTTGAGAGGGAACATTTATACGCGATTTTTCATCGCGCGTAGTTTCGGTGAAAGTGAACGGATTTTCATAATTCTTGCGGGAGGAGATTGCTGGGACAATAGACTTTACCCCAAAATACATTCCGAGTAGTCGATGGTAAGTGTTGCAGGATCCCTTTAAAGGTGCACTGTCACGAAATTTTTTTACACTTTTATTGCTTTTATCGATGCTTAAGGGTCTGGCGAACCTGAAACAGCACTTCAAATACTTCAGCGCTCGATAGTTACTTACATTCAACGGCCTGAAAATCGTTTGATTCAAATTCCCGCGCGTTCATCCCGAACGGCGCATATGACAGAATCCCGGCCTGACCTCACCGCTTTGTGCGGACGTCACCGGCGCCCGCTTGAGAGGTGTTGCGCCCGCTCGCCGCTCGTGGGGCCGCGCGCGTGAAGTGACGTCACGAGTTTTTGACGAGCGCTGTCGCGTCACTTCTTTTGGCTTCACGGGGTGATTTCACGGTGATGTCCATTTGCTGAGTGCCGCTCTGCGCGCTGCTCCGTCGGTGCGATAAATCGTGTCGCACGCCGCTCATATTTAAACCAGGGTATTCTGTTGAGTGAAGGAAGCGAACTATGCAATAATATTAACGCTGAAAATTGGTGTCAGTGCTCCTTTAAAAAAAAAAAAAATCTAACCTTGCGGTCACCCGTCGGGATAGCAGGAAAGAGGGGCTTCGGCGGCGTACGATGCAACAAGCAAAACTGGATAATACAGGAGTAGCCTAGACAAGTCGCCGTAATCGTGGCAGTGTTGGCGTTGTTAGCTGCACTGACAAAGAGGATTGAAATATTCCCTGATAGTGTGAATTCAGCTTGTTGCTTCATGCGCTATATTTTTACAGAGAACAATCGTCTAAGATCAATTTTAGAGACAGTGGAATGCGGAAAACGTTGTCAAAACTGTCGAACGTGTGAAGTTTATACTTCGGCATTCGCTTCTCCCGCTCCAATTCGCAAAGCCGCACTAATTACTAATTAGTGTACCAATTTGTCCCCTCAACGAGCGAATAGCCCAATAATCGCTTAGTACACTTGCTTTCTTTTTTAATCACGGACGGTAGTGGAAAGCTCTACGTCACAAAGCTTATTTTCAGTTCGGAATTTTTCTTTCCATCGCAAATTTTTTTTCTGGGTGTCATTGTTATTAATTTGACCCTATAAGCGTAAAGACGAAAAATTGAGCTTGTGATGCTAGTAGTTAGCGATTTACCATCACGATTTCTAATTAGGCCATCAGGCATTAAAAATTTAAACTTACAGCAGAAAAAAATTGTGCTTGTTTTCCTGAATTTTGGAAAGTAGTGAGCCCACAAACAAAAATTAAGGCTGGTAGTTCAAGTATATTTGGATTTGCAGCCATGTCATGAAACTAGAACTTCGATCCTTGGGGTCATCCTAACGTCAGTTTTGCCTTCACTGCAATGCCTTCGTGTCTCTAGCGTTCAGCTATAGCAAGAAATGAACAATGGTGATATCTATCGAAAGAGGCATCCCTGAAGAACTATTTCCCAGAAAATATGCTGTTTTGGTTTTGTTCTCACTGCTAGGAGTCTTTTGGTTAATGTCCTAAATATAGGACGCCGGGCCGAAAGGGTTAAGGGAAAAGAGCTCGGCTCAAACTGTGCTTTGATCATATGACCATCTGTGCACTGGAGAGAGGGAGAGAGTTCCGTCACAACACCTGCTGTTTCCTCGACGCTGTCAGCTAATTTTTGCGCCAAATTATGGCTATGTTCTCCAAAATAGAGGGCACAAGAATATATTTCACCCTGGTAATTGGCTCGAGCCCGTGTCGTAAGAATATCAAAAGCGCTGCCCTCATGAGCGTTGGTCAGCACTGCAAACGCATAGGAAACGTGGAGGCATGTACTACCCAAGGCCTCCTTCCCTGTGGCGCCGCCTGGGCGGCGCGTGAGGCCTATATTGTTTACGGCTGCAATATTTGATAGCAAGTTATTCCACTAAGTTAAAGCGTGCGGTACGAACGACATACCGTAATTTAATGTGCGACACGTGAAGCATTCGATTTTGAATGGATGATCACGACCCGGAAAGATGGCAGGAGGTGGTCTGAGGAAGTCCTCGCGAAGGGATGCGGGACGTGATAGTAGAGTTTATGAAGTAGCGATAAACTAGCAATTTTGCGGTTGCATGACAACTCTTGCAGTTCGGCACGATTTTCAATAAAGTTAGGCCGGTGCGACGTGAGAAATAGGAAAAAATAAAACGCATGCCACGGTTCTGCAGGGAATTCGATGTTTTTAATAACGGATTAAACAGACGCCTTCTGCGATCGACGAACACTTCCGATTCGGGCCCTACTGAGACAGTTTCTCTGCCGGTAGAGTTGTCATGCTGTAAGCACGCCAGTTTGCTGCTACCTGTATCATCGCTGTTCTCTACTCGCCATGCATTAAACAAGGTAAGTTTGGATATTGGCTCTGAGTAATCGGAACGGAGGCAACGTCCCTGCGAGACGCTCGCTCACCGCGCTACCACGACATGACGGAGGTCGGTACTTGGACGCCCTCGCCAGTGTAACATTGGCAGAAAAGCTGCGTGTAATGTACAGAACTTAAACGAAGAAGACAGGGCGGGCACAGACTCACAACTAACTTTGTTTGAAAAAAAAAAATTACACCCATCTCCCGGAAGGGAACCATGAGTAGGATGCGGAGCGTCATGGGGGTTCTGTTTGCGTTTCCGTGATGTTGGTTAGCCAAATTTGGTTGAAATGTAGTGAACCCCGTAATGCTCATATATCCTACTCATGGTTCCCTTCGGGGAGATGGGTGTAATTTTCCTTATTGCGTGCGTATATACGCGAGTGAGACGAGATGGAAGTGGTATCTAAAGGTCTGTTAGTGCTTGCGCTGATGCTCTCACTTAATTGCGTCAGCACACTCACTGACGGGGCTGTTGCTTCCATCCTACTTCATCTGAAGAATCACGGAGTCAAGCGCAAGCACTACCGGAGTCAAGCGAAGCATGCGGCCAATCCCTAGGCCAATCCCTAGGGGCATCCTGCCAAAATCATGATCAGAAGTGCTGCGGACGGGGCGACAGCAACGTACACGCCCTCCTCTTCGCAGCTTTGTCTTCTTCTCCTTCTTCGTCTTCAGCGGTTCCCCTAGGGGAAGATGACGACGGTGGCGCATGCGCAGGTGGTGTGCGGACGCCGGACCACCGCCGACGCCGCGGGACATACCCCCTAGCACAAGACGCTCCGCATCTAAAACGAGCATGCATATATACTACATCTTCCACTTGCGCCCCAAGAAACCAGCTTTAACCGCAGAGCTCTTAAAGCCGAAACAAATTCGTCCGGCGTAGGCAGAAAACCCCGAATATTCAAGAGAAAAATGTGGCCAGTGAGGTATCGGGAATCGAACACGGCACCTTTACGCCGTGAAACCGGCAACCTAACCACAGGCCTGAGGGGCACGGGTTAGCAGCGGTGGGGAACAATAACATGTGCCGACAATTAAAAAGAAAAAAAATGTCTGCGGATTAGCTCAGCTAACCTTGGATATGCAAAGCAAAATCTTGGCTTAGTCTGGTTGAGTCTTGGTTTTGCTTGGCTAACCTTTGATGTAGCTGCATTGCCGACCACGGCTCAGAGTCGTTCGGTCCCGTGCAACGCTCACAGGAGGAGGCCCGGCCTCGCTTTCATTCTCGGCGAACGCGACACAAGATGTGTCACATAGCCCTTATGACTCCGTTAAGCGCAGTAAAGAAAACACAGGAAGAGTGAGACAATCACCAGCGTGCTTACAACTGAATTTTAATAACAGCGGGACATAAAAATGGAAAAAAAAGCTCAAATGACTACGATGTTTATCACGTCACTGTGCAGCCACTCACGCACACGTCATGCACGCATGTGTGATAAATGCTTATCCAACAAGGCCAGCTCTCTCGAGCTCAAAGATATGGACGTCTTACTGACAGAGTCCCGTAACCGCTGCATCTCCGCAGCTTCAACAATCTCTCGCGTGCGCTGATCTGCGGCTCGAGATATGACGGAGCACGCATCGTACACAGGCTCGCAGTCGTTGCACTCTTGGCAATGAATAGCCAAACTACAATCTTTGCCTTTCCGTACCTTGTTACAGTGAGCATTACCCGTTCCAGAATCCACTTACCACTTTATGTTCATATGCTTACATGGCTATGGGGTCCATAATAGATGCGTTGCTTTTTACTTTCCTGCTTAGCAACTCCTGCTGCGTTTTTAGATACTAGCCCTCGTTCACTCATGTGTCAGGAGATCTCCTTCCCTTTACGTGCGGTATTGTTGCTTCTTGCGCCAGTAGCATTTTGTTGAGAGCGTCATCATTCGAAATAAAAACCACGCATTTTTCTGGGCAAAAACATAATCCCAAAAAAGTGATTTCTTCATCGCACATACCCATGAGCCGTTGCACGTAGTGTTCGTTATCTGCCGGTAGTACTACGGCATCGACGTATATATGAGTTGTTGTTCTACTTGAGTCCTTTGCGGCTATACGATGTTCCAAGTTTGCGCTTGCCATCTGGCACCTATAGTGTTGGCACCTGAACGTTCAGATGCCTGGGTCTGTATTAGTCCTGATATAGCTGAGTGTCGTCAGGCTAGCGTACTGTGAAGTTTCGGAACGAGCTGTCGCGTGGCTCTGTAAGTACTTCTTTTGAGTAAACATAGTGGCTTCATGAGAAGAGCACTGTCATCTGATAACCACGCCCGGGTGTTCTCGTTACCATGGTGTTGAGTTCGTGCACGAGTGCATTTGAGCGCTCGTTTCCATGGATGCGTTGGAAAATGCCCTGGAAACCAGAGCTCACTGGCAGTTGAGCTGCACTGCACTGCTGTTTTATTAGACGGGTTGCAAAAGAAGAGAGACTGCTTTCGAGCCGTCACAATACCTGCGGATTTCGGGGTTTGTCCAGCCCGTGTGTGCAGTTCGAACCGCTTCGAGCCAAGCGCTGACAAGTTTGGGAGCACCACAGCCGTACATCCAGACTGATAGAATAGGCCGTCAACGCTGCTCGTATCGCGCGCCCACGCAGTGTTTCCCCGTGACAGGGGGAAAGGTAGGGAAAGGGGTACAACTCAATCGCCTGATGGGAGAACCCTCCCGGGCATGCCTGGAACGCGTTCACCAATTTCGCCACAACCTCGAGATGTCGTTCCCATACGTAAAGGGAGGTGGCAGGACAGAAATAGCGGTGACATTTCGCCTGGTCCAACAGCCTGGCGCCAAAATGACTGTCACGGACGCACTGCTCTCCTCAGAGGCTGTGGTCGGGCTGACCAATATCCCGTCCCTCACGTGTGCCAAGCACGGCGTATAGGTGCGTAGTTCGCTGTTGCAGTTGCGCAATAAAGGTTGAGTACCTATCATCTTTTAAAGTTATAAAGCGACCGCTTGAGTATTCTCCATTGATTGATTGATTGATTGATTGATTGATTGATTGATTGATTGATTGTATGGTTTAACGCTCCGAAGCAACGCACGCGATGAAGCGCGCCGTAGTGCAGGGCCCCGGATTAATTTTGACCAAATAAGGATCTTTAACGTGCGCCGAAATCTCGTACACACGGGCATTTTCGCTTTTCGCCTCCATCAGAAAAGCGGCCTCCGCGGCCGGAAATCGAACCCGTGTCCTCGTGCTCACAAGCACAGCTTGAGTATTCTCAGAAATCGCTTGCAGAACTCGGCCGTCAGTTCATTGGGCCTGGGCATTATGCAGCCCTGAAAACTACCTGCCGCGCACTGAATATTGTCCGTGGTAATATCAGCTTCAAGCAGCAACTTGACTTGCTCGCTTAAAGGGACAGTGAAATTATTTTGTTGAAGCTACCTATGCGGCTGCAGTGCGCGATTAACCTCACATGCATAAATTTCTTACAAATTAGCGGGCGTCCAGAGCCTTGTTCTATGTATTATTAGTATCAAAAGATGATGATGAATAAACTTTATTGGAGAGCAGGTGCTGATGTTAGGGCATCCGCCCGGTGGGAGGCTTCCTTAGTCCGGGATGCCTTGGGCTATGCTGGCCATCCGTGCCCTCTCCACCAATCGTCGCTGGTGTGGAAGGTCGGAGCTAGAGTCACTAGTCGGATCTGGTCAGCAGCTCCACCCACTGCTCATAGGTAGGGTTGAGGTTAGGGGTGAGGGAAGGAGATTGCTGGCACTCCCGTACAATGTGGTACAGGGTGCCTGGGTGGGGGCAGGCAGGATTTGCATGTGGCATAGTATCAAAAGAGAAAAAAGAAAAACTCGCGCAGTCCTGGGTGGCCGTATACCAACTTTCTTAATAACGTCGGGTTGCTCTTAAATGTTGAGTGACATCGCTGTCTCCAAATTTTGATTTTTACGCATTTCATGAATAATATCTACTTTTCGTTGGCTGACGCACGCCTAGTAAAGGTCAAGCACGCCCCAGTCGCCTAAATATATCCCTGCGGAGTGGCCAAGCGTGTCGTCGTTACCAACGTCAGCATATCGGTATGAAAGAAGGCGCCGGGCGGACAGGATACTTGACCATCCTTTCCTCCTTGAAAGGCTTGTAAATTACCCGGAAAAGCTTAGAAGACGACCCACGCATTCCAGACGCTAGTTTAGTAAGGTAATTAGGCAATGTTTACGGCTCTCTTCAGTGTCCCTTGAAGGAAAGCAGGAAGTTGAACGAAGATGGGCAACGGAGTGGCGGCTCATAAAAAATCGCCAGTCCTTTCCCGTCTTTGGAGGATGTTGGACCCAAGAATGCAATTATTTGGTTCATGCTTTTTTAGTTCCTTTTAAGACGTGTGTTGCTCTTTATCCTCAACATTTTGCTTCCACTGACACCGCCTAAGATGGCCGACACATTGGGAAGTACAATCCCCAGACGGTGTTTGTTGGCCTGGAGCCAGTCGTGCTGCTATAGCTGCTGCGGTGAGGTCACTCCGGAGATTTCCAACATTATGTTCTCTGCAGATGTTGTCGGCGTTATTAACCTCGCTTTAATATTTTTTTATAATTTGGCCCGAGTTTGTTTGACCATGTCGATAGCGGGGCGATTGTGAGCCACAATGGGCGCTTTGTACTCCGCAGTTAATGACTCAAACCAAGCGCGATCTCGTTCTGTTTTGTGCGTCAACGCGAGCATCAATTTTCCTCGCGTGAATAACGTTAGCGTTCGCGGAACCTTCAGCAACTTAATAAAGGCGAAGGCTGCGGCTTTTGTTCCCTTCAGGAGTTTCCGCGATTCAAAGTGATAAGTCTAAATATAAACTTATCTGCAATGGCTTCATGAATCACTCCTCCGAGAATAGGGCGTAGAGCGAAAATCTGCATTTTTTGCGCGCGATTCCCAATGGGCTCGAACACTGGCAGCTTAATTCACTCGAGGACAAAAACAATGAGTTGAAGTTCAGTTTATGCAATCTGTGCGTGATTTTTCAAATCCAATGAAGAGTGGTCATCAGGTATTCTTGGAAAAGTCCGTTATGCGTAATACAACACCCGAATCAGCAATGCGAGTATAATTTACGTGTTTCTGCAATCTTGCAGCTTTTGTGGGGACCATGCTAAACAAGGTAAAGCAGGTAAGGTAATTATGATTCGGTTCGTTATTGTGAAGGGCCGCCGAACTCTGGTTTACCATAACACGAAAAGGCAGAACTCCTCTTTGAATTGAATTCGCCTTGGTTTTTATGTTAAACCTGTTTTTTTATATACTGAATTTTTTCTTTACACGACTTCGCGCGTGAACGCAAATATACTCACATGTTTTAAAATGTGTTTGACACGTTTAAAATCGCAGTGGTCTTAGTAATGTCATTAGTACTGTTGCTAATAATCAGTGAACTTGTGTTTATCTCGATCTCTTCGCTTGAGTCCGGTAGAGCGTGACGTCACCCATCGTCAATCGTAAGGCATCAAATATTTTGTAACGAACACCTTCCTCCGTAAAAAGTGTCATGCTTCCAACAGATATCAATATGTTCACGCGAAAAAGTCAAAGATGCACTTTACATCAATCACATAGGACTAGACACCTAATGTAAAAGCTGTTAGAGGTACCATAGCTGGTAAGAGACACTGAGACGCCTCCAAGAACATCGGCAGAACGGAGGGGGCGGAAGAAAGTTCATAAGAAGGACCTCCCATTGATGCCAATTTGCAGACTATAGTGCTGCTTGCTGAGCTATTCTATCGGGCAATAAATACAAAAAAGTCAAAATGTGTTCCACGCGAAGGAGGCCGTTCATACTGTAGGCAAAGCACCCTGATGGGTGGAGGAAGGGAACTGTCTAATAAAATGAAACTCTAAATTTGGTGCCACAACACCTTTGACATTTTCACAGCGGAGCTGTATGGGGGCTCGTAATGTCCGTTGATGTACGTCACGCCAGGTGAAGCGGGGTCGGCCCAGCGGGGTGCTGGGCCGACAGATCGCGCCACCTCCTCGACTGCCGTCTAGTGCGCGATCTCGACTTGTGGGCCCGGACGGCGGACACTCGTCCAACCCTTATAGAGTCGAGACCGCTCGTAACGAACACATCGGGACACTGAAATCAGTTCATTATATCCGCTTTTCGTTATATCTGGACAAAAAAGGTATGTATCCAAATGGTGACGGGAAACGAAGATTTGTTCGTTATAGCCGCTATTTCGTTAAAACCGGGTTCGATATATGTGGGCTATACGGTATATGCACCGATAAACTACGAGACCTTCGTGGGTGAAGTTTTAGTACGTACAGGTGCCGTCAAAGCTAATTGGAACACGGTCTCGTGCATTTACAGGAATTTCTTCTTCCAGAAACTGCCTGGCTGCATTGGTGTGTATTTAAAAGAGTCCTTCCTCGTAGAAAAAGCTTTCTGTGAACCGGGAATGGCTGTCACATAGCCAGTAAGATAAATATTTTGGGATATTCACAAATCCTTACATAGCCAGTAAGATAAATATTTTGGGATATTCACAAATCCTTGTTCCAATTACTTATGATGGCACCTGTACATACCGCGGCGAGTGGCGTTGTGAGCGACCCCCGCCTCTGCGGGAGGTGTCCGCCAGGGTGCCGAAGTCATTAAATAACACTGCCGCAGTCAGCCGAAACGTTGTCGTACACGATCATTGTGAGTCGCACTCCTTCAGCCGTACGCGCCCACCGCCGGCCATGGGCTCCCGAGACGATGCGACGGCCGTCCAGGTGGGCTAGGTGGCTGTGCCACAACAGAGTCCACTAACCCGCTGACCTTTGCAATGCAGGCGCTGGTATCAATTATCGCCCGTCTTCTTCTACTGGCCGTGATAGCTGCTCCCTGGAATGCTTCGTCGACCTGCGCAACCGCGGCCCTCAGTACCCCAATGGACTGCGGTGCCAGAGAAACGTCGACCACCCCCGTGGCACTCCTGATGGCAGCACCGTCGCACGGTAGCCCAGAACTCGACCCAGTCATGAAGCCTGCATCATCGGCGACATCATCAACGCCTCTGTGTATAAACCATAGAGTTTCATACTAATATACACTACAGGGAAATCTGGCGCCACTGTCTAGGGGAGCCGCGCTTCAGCGAGCGTGCCGTCATGTACCGGGCAGGCACGTTCCACTTGTCCTTGGCATGGCTCACGAACAGGCTGGAAAGTTGGCTTTGGCTGCAAAAATGCAACAATATTACTGCAAAAATTTAATTGAATTTGTTCTGTTGGTATAAAATTAAAGCTCCAGAAAGATTTATTTGTCAGGGATTATTTAGAAGCTTCATAAAAGATGAACAAAAAAACAATGTTACCGATTTTGGCTTCAAGACGAAAAAGAAGCCATGTGGCTAACCAAGCCAAGGAGGCGAGGAACGTCGCTAGCTGAAATGGCGCCGTCCACGGCGGCCCGCGATTGCAGCGCCAGATTTCCCTCTAGTATATATTAGTAAGAAACTCTATGGTATAAACGACCGACACCCGTCACCAGCGCTTTGTGGGCTAGGTGGCTGTGCCACAACAGCGTCCACTAACCCGCTGACCTTTGCAATGCAGGTTAGTGAACCATGAAAACTTTTTGCTAAGAGATCTGGCAACTACTGTCTGGTACAGCTTCCTAGCCCGCGTTGTTGCAGTGTTATTGTTGTTGATTGCTTCCATGCCTGTCTCTCGGTTTTACTGCGGCTCTCTGGTGATATCGAGACCAATCCCAGCCCCGATCTCGATGAAATTTTCGCCGAGTTAGTGAAGACATCCGCAGGTCAATCCAAACTTATCACAGATGTTCAAGAAAATAAGAAAGAGCTGGTGTCTACGAACAACATCTCTCAGTTAAGCGACAGAAAAAGCGATCTCGAAAAACATTATGAGAACTTTTTGTCACTAAAAGCCGAACTAGAAGCGTTAAAAAGTGAGAATACTATAGGTCTGCACATGTGATCAACCAACTTGAACTACGTTTGGACTAGGCCGGAAATCGATCGCGCCAGAATAACCTAATATTTTGTGGCCTTGCAAACCCATCTGCGAACGAAACGTACGCGCAATCGGAAAAAAACTTATCAGTCACTGTCCTGGTAACCTTGAGATGGCCGTTGACCCAAACGAAATAGAACGTGCGCACCGACTCAATCGCCACGATCCCAACCGCCCCCCCCCCCCCCCCCCCCCCCATAACAGTAAAGTTTTCAAGCTTCAAAACGAAAGACGCAATTTTTTCACAAGGCCCTAAATTTAAAGGAACCAATTATAGCGTAGGTGAAGATTTCTCCCGCCGCGCTCAACACGCCCGCTAACAACTGGTCGCTTTCGGCAAAGCTAAAGCTGTGCCCTTTTTTTTACGCTACAAAGCATTGTTCATAGACTCAAAGCGATAAGCTCTTGATGAAGCTTCTCAGGAAGTGAAAGCACTGTCGTAGCAATAAAAAAAAGATGCTGCCCGCAAACTGTTCCCAGAACTCCCCTCTCCAGCAAAACTCAGCTATCCGTTTCCGCAGTGTTCACCAATATACGGAGTTTTCTCCCCAAGCGGGAACTCGTATCTAACATTGTCTTGTCATCCAATAGCCACCTATTCACCCTTGCGGAAACCTGGCTCTCAAATGACATATCAGATGACGAACTTCTGAATGACCTGCTAAACTTCCATGTGTACCGGAATGATCGCACTGGGTCACGCGGTGGCGATGCCTTAATCGCTATAACTTATAAGTTATCAGCTAATTTATCCTGTCGTAAACACTACCTTCAGTCTTGAGATACTATGGCTACTTGTGCATGCCTCACCTGAGTCCTTCCTTCTAGGAGTTTGCTACAGACCGCCGCATAGCAACCCAAACTTCTCCGCAGGAACTTAATAACATGCTAAATCTGCTTACTTCCGCACACCCCAATGCTAATGTTCTGATATTTGGTGATTTTAATTTCCCGAGTATCGACTGGACCAGCGAAAATCTTTCAGTTGTTTCTCCCGCCGACGCGAAGTAATTTGTAGAATTATATGAATTTGTAGAATTTGTAGAGGCAGAAACCATAGGCCTACTGCTTCCGGTTGTCAATGAGCGGGGCTATGGTTCCCCGCAGGGACAGCGGGGAGCTGCGAGCCTGGAGCGCTGGAACGCGTTTGTTCGCCGACGGCAGTAGCCCGGCTGTGCGCGCAGCCGATTTCGCGACATCGTGTGCGCGCGCTCTTGTTACGCGTGCCCTTCCAATGCGGCAAAGTAATGTTCATGTAATGCACAGTCACTCTCACCTGAATAAAATAAACTTCGGTACAAAAGAACAGCAAACTTTATTCCAGGATGTAAACATAAAAAAAAAGGAAAGACGCCTTTGCAGGCACGTTCGCGTGTGGTGCGGTGCATTAGTACTTCGTCAGCTCTCCTCTTTTGCTAGTTTATATCATGGAATAATATTGGCTGTTCCTTCGTGCGGATGCTCGTTTTATTCAGATAAGCATGACCGTGCCTTACATGCACATTATCTGTGTCGCATCGGTAGGGCACGCGTAAGAACAGCGCGCGAGCAGACGATGGACGATGTCGCGAAATTGGCTGCGCGGACCGCCGTGCGGCTACCACCGGCGCACAAACGCACTCCAGGCTCGCAGCGCACCGCTGTCGCTGCGGGGAACCACAGCCCCGCTTATTGGCAACCGGAAGCAGCAAGCGTACGGCTAAAACGCCCTCATCCTCGTGGTATACCACAATGCAACACCTTGCTTCCACTGGCGTCCACGGGCGGGGCTGCATGTACCGCAGGCCACGCGCTCCGAGTGTCGCGTTTCAATCCGTGATCACAGTACCTTGTTTTCCCTTAGCTGAAATCACTGCTTCTTGTATGCCCCCTCTTAAGTTTTAAGTGCGAATGCACTTTATAAGCGACCCCAAACCATCCACCGCCGCCGGCGGTGGCGGCGGCGTCCGCAGTGCTCCTCTATATTTAAAAAAGAAACAGCATCCGGCGCCAGGTTTCGATCCGAGGACTTTGCGGCCGCAGCGCGACGCTCTACCGACCAAGCCACGGACGCGACGGTGATATCAGTGTTAGTGACGCGCCTTATATCTTTAACGCATTCAAACTACGTCGTCAGCGGCGTGCGTTGGCGACTCAGCGGCGTTATAGCGGCTTGATAACTGCGTGGTGTACACGTGATACTACAAACCCGATGGAAGAGATGGAAGAGAAGGCGGCGAGGCGGTGGGCTGCGGGGGCCGAGCGCAAGCGCCGCAAGCGGGCCGACAACCGTGCATTCGCACTTTCACATTCTCCCCCTCGGGGAAATGCTGGGGAATTTTTTTATAGACGGCATTATGTCACTAATCCAAAACAGCAAAGCAAAATCATCTTCTGGTATAGATGACATTAACATGAAACTGCTAAAAAACACAATGCATATTTCGGCCATGTATTTGTGTTTATTTTCTCACAGTCCCTTTCTACAGGCGATATACCAAACGACTGGAAGGTGTGGAAGGTCTTTCCCATCTGTAAATCAGGTAATGGGAACTCACCACTCAATTATCGTCCCATCTCTCTCCTGAGCATTCCCTGCAAACCCATTGAACACGTCATTTATTCCGAAATCATGAATTTCTTAAATTCCAACAACTTCTTTCTCCCTTCCCAGCACGGTTAGCGTCGAGGGTTTTCTTGCGAAACCCAACTGGCCATCTTTCTTCATGACCTCCATTCTAACCTTGATGATAACCTGCAAACAGATGTCATATTTCTCGACTTGGCTAAGGCCTTTGACAAGGTTCCCCACCAATATCTGTTACTAAAACTTGCTCAGCTCAACTTAGACAGAAACAATCTTAACTGGATAAGAGAATTTATTTATTTATTTTATTTATACATTGAATACTGCCAGCCTGAGAGCCAGGCCTTGGGCAGGGTGGGATTACATGCTTACATTCACAAGGATGCAATAGTTAATTCGGTACATATTAATGCAACACAGAAAAAAATAACACGACATTCATTGACAACATTTGTCAAAGAACAAAAGAAAACACAACAGAGAAAGCGCATACTTGCACAGAAATGTTACGCTCGTGACACTTAACGCGCCACTGCAGAAGAGTGAGCTGATAACAACTATTTGCAATTAGAAAAACACGGCACGATGACAAAAATTGGTATACAAGGAATAACCTACAAAGGGAAAATGTACTCGGAGAAAAACGTTTACACATAGCTGAAGAAGAAAAAAAAAACAACAAAAATCGAGAAAGAAAAAAAAACGGCAACAATGTTTACACAAGAGAGAACACGATACATACGCGCACAACTGTTTTGAGCAACCGCTCGCAATTTGTAACAGTAAAGAATCAGTCTTCAACTTCGCATCCAGTAACGTCGGGCGTTCCACAAGGGTCTGTTCTCGCTCCCCTCCTATTACTCATATACATCAATGACCTTCCATTGCATATTTCAAGTCCTGATTGATTGTAGAGTTTAACGCGCCGACGCAACGCAGGCGATGAGGCGCGCCGTAGTGGAGGGCTCCGGATTAATTTTGACCACCCGGGGATCTTTAACGTGCGCCGAAATCTCGTACACACGGGCGTTTTTGCTTTTCGCCTCCATCAGAAAAGCGGCCGCCGCGGCCGGGAAACGAACCCGCGACCTTGTGCTCAGCAGCGCAACGCCTTAGCAACTGAGCCACCGCGGCGGGTATATTTCAAGTCCTATTAGTCTGTACGCTGATGACTGCGTCATATTCCGGCCCGTCACCAAAACATCCGATCAGCTAGCACTACAACACGACCTTCTCCATATTCAAGGATGGTGCGATGTGTGGCTGATGACACTGAATCCATCGAAATGTAAAGTTATATCGTTTACCCACCGGCATAATCCCTTAACCTTTCCGTACAGCATTTCTAACGTTTCAATAAACCTAGTATCTTCGTTCAAATACCTCGGTGTTATTTCGTCACATGATCTTTCGTGGAAGGCTCACGTAACCAACATTATCGCCTCCGCCAATAGAAGCCTTGGTTTTCTCAAACGTCATTTGCGCCATGCTCCACCTCATGTCAAGCAACTCGCATACAAATCCCTTGTTATTTCCAAACTTCAATACGCATGCGCCATCTGGAACCCACACCAAATATATCTCATCGACGCACTTGAATCTGTTCAAAACCATGCTACCAAGTTCATCCATTCGGCATACTCCTACGATATCAGCATTTCATCTTTAAAATCACAGTAGGGACTGGAGCCTCTTTTTTTTTTCGACGTCGCATCGCCACCCTTTCTCTGTTTCATAGATTCTCTTATTTTTCACTCAACTGCGCACCTTACATCACCCCACCGACGTACATATCTCATCACGCCGATCATACACTTCAAGTTTCAGGTCACCGCACCCGCTCCACCACCTTCGCTGCCTCCTTTTTTCCCCGCGCGGCTAAGGACTGGAACGGCCTTCCCCACCATATCGCCATCGCCAGCCCGTCTTTTTTCAGTGCCGAAGTAACGGCTCACCTGTCCTGATAAATTACTATTTTGTGGGCTCACACAACCTCTTATGTAATATCCCCGTTCGGGGGTCTTTAAGGAAGATAAAAGCAAAATGAGAAATGCAATGAAAAATTAAATCTCTGCTGGTGCGCTGGGACATGCAGCGCACTACCAGGTCATATATATATATATATATATATATATATATATATATATATATATATATATATATATATATATATATATATATATATATATATATATATATATATATATATATATATATATATATATATATATATATATATATATATATATATATATTCACCGATAAACTACCAAACCTCCGTGGGTGAGCTTCGAGAACGTGCGTACTGCGGAGAGTGGCGCTGTGAGCGACCCCCCCCCCTCCCCCCCCCGCCTCCCTTCCGGAGGTGGCCGCCAGCGTGTCTAATACCCCTGCTACACTAGGGTCCAAATGACATTTGGTTCAAATGTCATTTGACTCAAATGGGTTGCTTCAAATGCCAATCAGAGTCCGCCGTGCTACACTACAATTTCGATGGCATTTCGAAGCTTTCACAACTGTTCGCTGTGCTGTAGTGGCGCTGTTGTTGCCCCGTTCCGTTTTCGTACACTAATACAACAATCAAACTTAGGAGCAGTCCGAGGCAGTAAAATGATATCAAAGTAGAAGAGACACCAGTTTTGACTCTAAATATGGCTGTCTAGCGTTTTTTTTTTTTTTGCAACTGAACTACTGGTTTTGAGAGTATGAAAATTAAATATCTTGATTTCGTATTTTAAGTAAGTAAACAGTGAACAAAGTTCCACAAACAACAATATTTTGTTTGTTTTACGTACGGAAGTATTATATTTTTTATTGCAGATCGAAGACGCTGCGTCCGAGAGTGCTGGAAATGGCATTTGAAATCTTAAATGTCTCTCTCGGTGCTCATTTGGCTCAAATGTCATTTGAGCCAAATGGCATTTGAAAACCTAGTGTAGCAGCACAACTTGGCATTTGAGTCAAATGACATTTCGTTCAAATGACATTTAGACCCCAGTGTAGCAGGGGTATAAGTCGGCTCCGCTGCTCCAGCAGATTTCACAGGCGCGGAACTGGCTTTAATTTTCCTCACCGCGTGTTCTTAATTTCTGCGGATGAAATTTAAGGTGCAACCGGCTACGAAAGTTAAAATTTTCTGTCTCAAGATCCCAGGTTAAATCAGAGAAAAACACTACTCATGAGCAATCACTTTTACTTACTTTGAGAGTGAACATATTGTTCAAATCATGAGCCTGCCTTTATTTAATCCAACGTACAATGCGTATTCGCTGTCTGCGTAAAATGACCCTCCAGGCCTTCACGCCACAGTGCGGCAGCAGCGGCACAACTCGTCGAACGCAATCTCGCAGTGAATATGCTATAAGCGGAAGCAACTAGCTTTCAGTTGCTAGAGTACTCGTTCCTGTTTCCGTGCTAACTTCATCTCTGGTATTGCAATGCCAACAAAGATTGGGTAGAGTCTAACTGAAGTCGAAGACCTGTGGTGCGAACGAGGACTGGAACTTAGAACAATAAAGGGAAGTCTAAAAGATATCCAAGAGCTAGAACAAGCACTAATCAAAGACAAGCAGGAGAAACACTAAGTTCGCATGCAGGGTTCGGGCGCTGGAGCAATATTCGCTCTAGTCCGGGCGCATGCATCCTCTAGTCACGTGCCAGCAAATCCCGCAGGGTCACCGTAAAGGATATTCCTCCCCACAGAAGCCGCTACCGAGGGAAAAGGAAAAATTATTCCGCGCCCTGTAGGGGAACATCTTCCCACACCCCATATAATGAGAATGCACCTCTTTGGTCCCATACAATTTTCTCAGCTTTTCCGCTTCTGTGGAAGACCTGAGGCCCACACAGTGAGTGCCTGCGCGACAAATCTATCATAGATCCTCCGACCTCAGTCTTTCCACAGAGCTTTGGCAGAGAGCCTTGGCCAGCTCCGGCCTCGAAGATCAGCTGCGCTTGATAGCGAGGGCCTGCCGATGTGTCCAGAACTCAAGGCGTCCAGAAATGAGGACGCCTCTTTGAAGAATTTTCTTGGTTCAATCAAGGTGTATTCTCTCTCTCTCTCTCTCTCTCTCTCTCTCTCTCTCTCTCTCTCTCTCTCTCTCTCTCTCTCTCTCTCCTCTTCTCTCTCTCTCTCTCTCTCTCTCTCTCTCTCTCTCTCTCTCTCTCTCTAATAACAGGTAAAATATTTCAGGGAACTTAAACTTGCTAACCTGCTGTGAATACCAAAAATTTTAAGGTATCTCCTGGTGATATGTAGGAAGGCTTAAGTGCCACAAGGATTTGTTTATCATTCTATTTTATTATGTATTTTATAATAGCAGTTACCTTTACTACACTCCAGCCACTTTTCCAGAACCAGTGTTCTCCGTGGTTGCGGTGCCCCTCTTCTCCTCAGTTCCTGCACGCGCTTATGTTCTACTCATGTGCAGTCACGTCCTCTCCCTCTGCACTGAGGTCCTCGAGGTCTTTTCGAATCATCCACTCTGGACAGCAGCCAACAACGAAGATTTTTTTGCTCATGACGCACACATGGCTGCAAGATCTGTTCCGCACGACACGGACGGAACCGGTAGCCATCTTAAAAAAAAAAAAAACCCTGGGAAAGGCGGTCGTACGATCAGACAACAAAGTGATCTGTAAATGTAAACTCTCCTGAATGGAGACCACACTGACGTTAATGCCGCTAAAAACGACGTAGTACCCCAAAGAAATTCACTACTACGCTCTGAAGTGCAACGGTCGTTAAACTACCATTTTACTCCGTACGCCAAGTTACGGCACTAAAAATCGATTTTACCTATCTTACTTCATGTTGCGGTGGTTTTTGGGGTCTGGGTAAATCCGCAGGCCGTAAAAACTGCGTTCGCGCGGCCTTTTTATGATCCTAATACGGAGGTATACCGAGGTAGTATATGGTTAACACTAATGGCTACAATTAGTTGTCTGTCTACGGGGCTTCAACGTTTGCGAAAATTGGAAGCAACCAGGGTGATAATCGCGCAGTTAGTTTCAAGTGCCCGTGTAAGTACCAGAGGAACGGTCATGGCGGGACCTCGAGGTCCCGCCATGACCATGACCGTTCGAGGTCCCGCCATGACGAGATTTCCGACAGAAAAGGAGGAGGAGGAAGAAGAAATACTTCTGTTCAGATTTCTGAACGGCCCACAGTGCAGCCCTGGGGAAAGATTCCTTCTTCTGTGGGGCCCATATGCAGTCTGCGCGGCCTGTGTTTTGTCCACCCGTTGAAGCTGGATAGGTAGAGAGGGCCTGGACAGCAGCATCTCCCATTGCTCTTGTTGGGTAGTTGACAGAAAGAGAGGAGGGTGCTCAGGGCTAAAGTCGCACACCCCGATTACGGGGTGGAGTGTTCCTACTTCTGAGCAAAATTTACATTCAGCATCGTAGCGATTCCGATGCATTAAGTGAAGACGCGTAGGCCGTGGGAAGGAGCCCGGATTTTATGAGCCGTAGGGTAGTTTGTTGTTCTCTGGAAAGGTCAGGCTAAGGCGAAGGTACGGTCTGTCTCAGAAGGCGATAACGCTGGGTTATCTCCGTGAACGTGACAAGCGGGTGACTGTCCTCGTGCAGCTCCATAGGACGGGAGGTAAAAGCGCAGGCTTGTTGTGTGGGCGTATTTGTTTCCCTCCATTGAAGCGTGAGAAGGTGTCCAGATGAGCTGAATGGAACCATTTGGGGAGTGTTTTTTTAGCACGCGCAGTGCAGGTCAGGACACCTAACTCGACTGGCAGTTCCAGTAGGCTTGCTGGGAATCAGTGACTACCCTCCGAACCCATGGTTGAGCAAGAGCCAAGGTGATGGCTGCCTCTTCTGCTGCCGTCATTTCTTGGGTCCCAACCGAGGTACACGCAAGAAGTTGATCCTGGAGGTAGCCACGATGATGGCGTATTGCTGCCCTCGATGTTTGGAGGCGTCTGTGTAGATAACTGCATGATCCCCACCGAGGGTGGTGTTTAGCGCTTGAGCCTGTGCTTTTCGGTGACCCTCGTAATGTGAGGGGTTCATATTTCTAAGCAAAGGGAGCATCTTTAGTTTTAGTCGCCAAGTGTCTGGGAGTACGTCAAGCGGAGTGACATTCTGGGATGCCCAGCCAATCTGGTGAAGCATGCGGTTACCCACCGCAGTTCTGAGTCGGACCTTCTGGTTAGAAAGATGGCCTTCTATCAGCTCTTCCACCGTGTTGTGGAGCCCCGTGCTAAGCAGCCTCTGTGTGGACGCACTCATGAGAAGACCAATGGCCTGCTCGACCGCCTTTCTAATCATTATATAAAGCATCTCTATGTCTTCCTTGTCGAGAAGAAGACATGAGGTTGACGTAAGTGACTCTCGAGAGGACAAAAGCTTCAATTAATCGAAAGGTACCGGATTCTTTTAGGCCTCGCTTCTTGGTGGCAACTCGCCTGATAATGTGTATGATTTGATTAATGCTGTTTTTGAGGCGCTGCAAGGAGACGTCACTCTTGGTGTTAGGTTCGAGATGTAGGCCCAGGATCTTGATGCTGGGGCTTGGAGTGATGGCCTGGCCATCAAGGAGTATTTGAATGTATTACTTGGTTTGGCGTGAGGGCGGACGACAATGAGCTGTGATTGTTTACGTGAACACTGGAGGCCACAGGCTTTAGAACATTGGCGTACTAGAAGTGAGGTGCCATGCATTGGTGTGAGCTTCCTTTAATTTTTGTAACTCAGCACATGAGCAAGGTGCGCACAGGGCCGCTAGACGGGCGTGAGTGGTAGTGTGACGCTTTCACGTGGCATTCAGCGAGAACGCAGGAGGTAAACCCGTAGATGTGCTTGGTGAGTACACCACCTGTCTTCCCCGTCTTCGCGTGGGCTCGTAGCTAAATCGGTAAGACAACGGGCTCTCGCTTTGTTATTCTATCAGTTCCAGGTTCGATTCCCGGCGGTGCCAGTAAATTCTTTTATTCGTTCGGTGGAGTTTTCTGGTGACACCAATGGTCGCGAATGAACCCTTGGGGGGTAGAGGTAAAAAGCTTTGCTTTAAAAACAGCACATACACGGTGTAACCTTTGTACATTTGCACGCGAACAATGAATAACTTGCAAAACGTACCACAGTTTAACGAACAGAAACACATTACACACCGTCGCCCGCGCAAACACAGACAACGTTTTACCCTTTCCCTCCCACTTTTCCGCTTTCTCTCGCAACGCCGCTGTCTGGCTTCGCCAGTACGGCTCGCTGTCGCGGTAATTTTCCAGCGGGACACCTAGATACTTGGCAGGCGTAACTTGCAAGCTGACACCTTCAAACACACTGGGTGTCCAGTCCCAGCACCCGTGCCAGAACCCCAAACACTTTTTCCAGTTTACGGAACTTCCCGTATATTCACAGAAGGAATTAAGTATTTTAATGGCGCTACTGATACTTTCTCTATCACGGCACAAAAAAGCAATGTCGTCCGCATAGGCAAGTACACGGACCTCACATGCCTGCAACCGAAAGCGATGAATACAGTTGTTGTTATTTACGCTTGCGCAGAGGGCCTCAATGTATAAACAAAAAAGTAAAGGTGAAAGCGGGCACCCTTGGCGAACCGAACGTGCGACATTAATTGGACGACACACCGACTTCTAAATAACCAAACTTGTCGAACACCCTTTATAAGCCATTTGTACACCCCCCGCTATTATTCTTCCCAAGTTTACTTGTTCCAAGATGATAAAAAGCATTTCATGAGAGTCTTAATCAAAGGCCTTTTCGAGGTCTATTTGGAGCATGGCTACAATTAAGTCCATACTGTCACAACATTCTAGGATGCTTCTCGCTGCGTGTATATTACTTGTTATAGATCTTCCTTTTATACCACATGTTTGGTGCTCCCCCACTATATCCGTTATCACCATCTGTAACCTCCCTGCTAGAATTTTCATTAATATTTTATAATCGACGTTAGTTAACGTGATTGGCCTATACGCTGTGACCTTCTTTAGTTCATCCCTGTCATCTGTTTTAGGTATGAGCACAGTGTGCGAACTTGAGAAAGATGGTGGCAATCTATCCCGCTCATATGCTTTCGTATAGAGTTCGCACAATATTATACTGAGGTCATCACGAAACGCTTTGTAAAACGCCGCGCACAACCCGTCTGGTCCCGGAGACTTGCCCGGATTTAAATCGTCAATTGCTTTCTTAACTTCATCAGGTGTAATTGAAACTTCCAGACTATGTTTAACCTCGTCGTCAATGACCGGCAAGAAACGCATAAACTCTTCCCTAAACCGGTCTAAGTTTACCGGTTGACATGCAAACAAACTATCGTAATACTCACAAAAGACGTTCTCTATTATTCTCTGGTCACTTGATACATGTCCATCGTACTCTATTTCACTGATTGTGTTTCTGGTGGCGTAACGTTTTTCAGAGCAAAGAGCTCGCTTGGTTGGTGCTTCACCTAACAAAAACTTCTCCGCTCTGGCTCGGACTATTGCCCCATGGTACCTTTCTTCTTCGATAGACTCCAACTGTTGTTTCACGGTTTTAATATTCTTACACAGTCCCGGTGACTGGCTCTCTAGTGCTAAAAGTGTTTCCAGGTTGCGTCTGAGCAGGGCGTCTTTTTTCGTTTTATCATGATGTAAGGCACTTGACCTTTCCAAGGCTTTCATCTTAATTTCTTCTTTGAATCTCTCCCACTTACCGGCACAGCTAGAATTTTTCTGTTCTATTAATGCTCTAATCTTTTCAGTGACCTCTGCTACAAATTTTTCATCCTTCAATAATTGGCGATTCATTTTCCACAGGCTCCAGTTAAACGTCTTCCCAATTTCTTTTCGCTTACCAATCAAGAAAGAGACCAGGCAGTGGTCACCAAAAGACACAGGCGTAACATTATACTCTGAGCACTCTGGTACAAGATCAAGAGATACATAGGCTCTATCTAAACGCGCATGACTCACACCTTGAAAATGAGTAAAATGTACCGCTCCTGTGCCATCCAAGGCATCCCCCATATCCTCTAAACCGAAATCTGCTGCGATTTCGCTCAGTGCAATTGTGCTACTATCACGAAACGGAGTACAACTGGATTTATCTCGAGCAGAGCACACACACAATTAAAATCCCCTAGAAATACAATAGCCCGCTCTGTACGAAACCACGGCCTTAAGTCTTCAAAGGAGACTTTCCTTTCAACTGCTTTAGTCGGCGCATACACACATATAATTCGCCCCTCTCGCGACGATAACAAAAAATCGCATACAACAAACCGGCCAGACACACTGGACGTTACATTTTGGATAACAACGCCGAAACTCTGACGAAATAAAAGTGCGCATCCTGCCGAATCCGATAAGCCCACCGCGTGGCTTATACAGACGTGATATTGTGAACTGAACACATTCACCATTCTTTCTGTGCTCTGCTCGCTCTCCACTTTCGTTTCTTGTAAGGCACCACGTCTAAATCTTTCTCGTTCATAAGCCTGTACAATTGGTTCTGACGCTTGCGCTCAGACAATCCGCGTTCATTCAAGGTGGCGCAACGCAAATTATAGGGTGAACTGAACGCTAATGAAGGATGAAATTGATTGATTGTAGGGTCTAACGCGCCGACGCAACGCAGGCGATGAGGCGCGCCGTAGTGGAGGGCTCCGGATTAATTTTGACCACCTGGGGATCTTTAACGTGCGCCGAAATCTCGTACACACGGGCGTTTTTGCTTTTCGCCTCCATCAGAAAAGCAGCCGCCGCGGCCGGGAATCGAACCCGCGACCTCGTGCTCAGCAGCGCAACGCCTTAGCCACTGAGCCACCGCGGCGGGTGAAGGATGAAAGGACGCCTTAAGCTATGTAACCACTAATCCCCGAACTCAACAGACCCTCCTGCCTCGATACTGTAGTGCACACCAACCCAGTAGAATGGCATGCAGAGAAACTTTCCGGAGTACCAGTCCAGTCCTAGGTGGGCTTTCCGGGGGGCGTAGGCCGGTCGGGGGGAACGCTTGGTTTGGACTTGTAGCCCACACGTCGCCCCAAAACCGTCTTCCCTGGCGGCTCACCGCTGCTGGACTCATCGGTGCCCTGGCCGGTGACGTTGTCCTCACGCTGACGCTTTCCGGCGGCAACGCCAGCACCGTCACCACCGAGTTCCATCCCTTCGTCGTCCACTGCGGGAGCCGGTGGTGTCTCCTGGCGCACCACCTTGGTGCCACTACCCTTGCTCGACGAGGCGTTGGGGGGAAGCGTCTTCAGCTCACCAGGCTGCTCCTTTTCAGGAGCGCTCCGACCAGCCTCGGCCTCAACCCTTCCCGCCGGGTCCTGCTCCGTTGCCGCCTCACCGGTGGTTCCGACTGCAGTCTCCTCCGCGTCCGCCTCGTCCATGAGGTTTTCGCGAAGGTCTTCCTCTCTCGTCGGCCCGGTGACGCTGGCATACGTCTTGACGCACGCACTTGCCTCATGCCCGTAGCGACGGCAGGAGGAACAGCGTGGCACTTCGCAGTCGCGCCGGATATGGCCCTTGGCGTTGCAGCGCAAACACTGGGGGGCCCTGCCGGCGACAACGACGAGAGCCTTATCCCCCCCGACTCGGAGTTCATGCGGCAGGTCGTCCATGGTCACTCCCGGTTTCAACTTAAGCGCTACCGACCGCAGAGTTGACCCCTTATCTCGTATGCCGTCGACACGCCAACGCTCCTTGCGCACTTCGACGACACGCCCGTAGGGAGCGAGCGCAGCGCAAACATCTTCGTCCGGCCCATTGTAAAGGAGCCAGTGAAGCTTCAGCCGAACTTCCTGGTTTGAAGGGTCTATCAAAATGCAGCGGCGGTCCTTCACTTTTACGTCACTCTGGGCTAACATTTTTTTGACGCCTTCCGCTGACTTGAAAGTCACGGCCCAAACGTGACTCATTTGGTACGCCCCCAATGCCACCACGTCGGCGAGCAAAGCGAGGCGCGTCAAAGTGTCTCGAAAATCTTCGACACGATACGGGCCTGCACGCATGTCGGCATGCAGAAACACAGTATTCAAAGCAGACTGACCGGTGGGCAACTGGGGCAAAAGCACTTGATAATCCTGGGAGTCGTTGGCAGAAATCCTGTTACCGCGGCCAGACTGGGCCGTTATCACCGCTCCGTCGGAGCTACGGTACGGTGACCGGAAGTTGAATCCACACTGAAACGACAGACGCTTTGGCCGAAGTTTGCCTCGTCTTATATGTTATAATGTCGTCGGAAGGCACTCTAGCCATGCCTGCAGCGATCAGCTAGAGTGCCGTCGGATGGCCCTCTAGACACTGCGTTATATTTATCCTTGTCAACTTGCCCAGTGTGTTATATACACGATAATGTCAACCTTCTCCCCTATCCTCCTATTGCTGTGTATTCTTTCATCTCTATCCCCCCCCCCCTACACCAGCAGGCGTTCCGGTGTCCGCCCCCTAGGCGAGACAATTTACGCCTGTTGGTGGATCTTCCTTTCCAATGAACAATACATACATACATACATACATACATACATACATACATACATACATACATACATACATACATACATACATACATACATACATACGTCCAACGCACCTGCGACCCCAGTCGGCTTTGGGATTTTATTTTAAGGGAAGCTTTGTTGCCTCCAAACTTACTTCGGTTATCGTATTCATGTGCACAAAGAGCAATGCATAAAATTTTCAACCAAATTAAAAATGTAGACCGGGTACACCTGTCCCATCTCTCGTGAAAACACCCTTATCTAGTCCATGCAGAATAGAAGGGCGGGGTGAAAAAATTGCCGGAGAATCGTCCCTGCTCAATCCATTTTAACAGCGAAGCTGCTTAGGGTTTCGAAATGTCCGTTGATGATGCCCGTCACGCACGGCGAAGATACCGCGCTGGGCTGACAGATGGCGCCACGGCCTCGACGGCTGTCCAGTGCCCGATCTCGGCTCGTGCGCCGGGCCACGCGGCGTACTACAGTGAAACCCCGGTAATACGACTTTCAAGGGACTGCGAGAAAGCGTCGTATGACCGGGGTGTCGTGCGACCGGGGTGTGGGTAAATGTCGACCTAGCAGACGGTCTCAGACGACAGGCGAGATAAGAACTTATTTCAACTACTATGTTTAGGGCGTTCTTTCGTTATTTGCAAACCTTTAGCTGAAATCTCAAGTTTTATAAAAACATTGCGCCTCCCTTTCCTTCCCGGCGTCCGAGCTAGCCCGCCAGTCAAACACGCCACGCTACGCGACACCCGTGCCGTCTTGCGCTATTTATAGCTCGCCAGCCCTGTGCCTTGCGCGAGGGAGATAAGGCCAACGTGGTAAGCAATTTGAGAGGGCACAAGCGAGCGTGAAACTGTCAAGGCTAAGCGAAACGAACGATAGTACAAGGCGGAGATGAAAAAAAAAAAACAGCTCCCGTACAGGGTGGTGACGCCCCTTGAACGGTCCCGTGCCGTCGCTATTAGGTCAAAGTGCTCAACACATAGCTGTTTTCGTTTCCCACAAGGCCCAGCAATGCAAAATAGATAAGATAATTCAAACTTCGCGACCAAATCGCTTTGCGGCGAAAATTATAGCGTGGTCTTGCTACAGTGACTTGCTGCGGCGGCCAGTGAGCGAGCAAAAATGGCGGCGCCAACGAATACGTGTCTCCACCTTTGCGGTGGACGCGCGTGAATTGAGACACCCTAGCAACGAAAGGAGTGGAGTGACAACGTGGCTTTGATAAGCAGAGAGCAGACATATAAGGTGAGCGATAGTCGTGAAAGGAAGAAACTTGGATCGAGCGTGCGGGGAAAGCCAGTGTTCGGTCATCACCGCGGGGTTGCGTCATATGTGTTTTCGCATACGTCAGCGGCTCGATGGGAGCTTCAAAGTCACGGTCCGCCTGCCGCCAGAACTTCGACTTCTCGCGGTTGGCGCGTTGGTGTACTGCTTCCGCGCGGGGCCGTCGAAGGTGAACTCCCGTTCACGAGTACCCGCCTGCTTGGCATGCGTCTGTTCAGCGAGTGGTCTAGCGCGCGTGAGGACTTTTCCACATCAAGCAGCGTCAAACGGGGGTTTGACACTTCTTGATGTGCAAGCAGTGTCGCAACGGTGAATCGGTGTAAAATATGAGAAAAACGCCGGTTCATTGGTGCCAGGGTCCGTCATATGAAGCGGATCTCCCGCATCTGGGCGTCATTCGATCGAGGTTTTTAAAGCGTTGTTTCTATGGAGATTTTGCCGAGACCATGGTGATCCGTCGTAAGAAGCGGGTCATCGTAAGTCCGGGGGACGTATCAGCGGGGTTCCACTGTACCACCCCACATATATGCGCCGATAAACAACCAGACCTCCGTGGGTCAGCATCGAGTACGTAAAATCCTTGTCGAAATTTTCTAGGCCAAGCCGAAAGTGCGCACGCCGATAAAAATTGACTGTACAAGCTCACGTCCTATAGGCTGAAACGTTTTATGCTGGAAAGCTAGCGGAAACACTTTTCTTTCTTACTGTCATAAAATGTTTTTCCCACATTTAAAGGTAAAGATCATACTTTGAATTCTTCGTAGTCGAGAAGGCTTACGATTGGCCTAGAAAAGTTTGGCAAAAAGTGTACATACCACGGCAACTGGCGTTGTGAGTGACCCCCGCCGCTGCGGGAGGTGGCCGCTAGCGTGCCGAACCCAGCTTCGATGTTTCAGCAGATTTCACAGGCGTGGAACTTGCTTTAATTTTCCCAAATTATCTATTCCAATTGTTTAAAGTTTTTTCTGAAGTTGCACCCCTGTGATTGGGGAAAAAAGCAGCCTGGAATTTTTTCTGTATCTTGTTTGCATCGTCACTTTAAACTACTAAACATTTCTTTATCAATTCGCTGATAATTCACTTGTCGAGCCGGTTCGCGACCCGGTTCTGGGGAAAAACCTCTGTCAGGTTTCTAGCCTTTTGCTTTTTCCGCGGTCTTTCCGTCATCTCACCCTGTATGCAGAAAGAAAATAAACTTCAACTTCAAAGCTTTTGGACCGGCTTCCGAACCGGTTCGTAACTTGATTTAGTAGAAGCCGAACTGAACTGGTAAGAAATGAATTCAACCGAAATTCGAACCGCAACCGAATCGGTATTTTTTTTTTTTTGTTCGACATGCTGGCTTGAATAAAAGGCCCCGGGGTCTTCATACTGACTGCTTATATTTCCTCAAAAAAGTTGTTTTTTCAGCAGCGCACTCGTGTGCAGTGGTGAAGGCGACTTGTAGAAGATCGTTGCAAAGCAGGCAAACCCGCTATACAAAGCTTCGGTCTTTGCAAAATTGGCTTAATCACTGTGCGTTTGTGTTTTGCAGTAAAGTGCCATGACAGGGAATGAGCCTCGTCAGAAAGTCTAGGAGGGCCTTGCTGTAGTAGGAAGAATACGGTCTGCATGCTTACGCACTATCGAATAATTGCTTCTCAAGCTTTTCTTAGGATCTCCTAACCAACGTTTACATTTCTACAGTAGCTGCGGTACTGCAGCGTCAAACTTAACTTTGTTCTCCCGTATGACGACGTGCGTCGCTGAAGGCGTGAAAAACAGCTGAGTTTACTGCGGTGCGAACTTTATTCATAAATATCTGCGAATTTAACCAGTTTTATTGAAAGTTTTGTGTACTTGTACGTGTTGCGACCACTGTGCGCGTCGTATCGCCGCTGTAGGCGGCGATTGAGAAGAAAAAGAGACAAACTGCGGTGCTGGTGTGCCGGGCGTCACTGACCCTGTTTAGCTACGGTGCACGCGCTTCATTCCAATTTGTGGTCTGGCAACTAGAGTGAGATACGTCAAATTGTCACTTACCACGGAATTAACGAGCATATGATTGCTGCTGTGTGCTATTCTAACAGCGAAGCTGTTGAGCAAACTGTTAGTGTATGCTGTCCGCCGTTAAAAATACGGAGAAAATGCGGAGCGCACGTGAGCGCTTGCATGTGCGTGCGCGCCTCGCGGCGACCGCCCAACTGAGCCAAAAAAAGCCAGGAAAATGCCTAGTGGTGGTGTGGGCATGGTTGGCGGAGACCGCCCAGCGCCCCCGGCGCAAGTTTGTCAAGGCAAGCATACCCACTTAGGGAGATCGGCCAAGATTGTCAAAAAAAAGAAACAAGAAACTCCAGCATTTGCCGTGGTCGTGGCAACAGTTTCTTGGAGAGAAAGACCCATCATAGCGTACCTCCCTCCAAGATGATGTGAAATGATTGTCACTTCAAAAAAAAAACAATGAAGGAAGCTCACGCTTGTAGCAACAACGATGGAGTAAAGGTCGTTGCGGCGGTGAAGGAGAAGCAAACCGTATACATGCAATCGTGGACTTCAACCGTGGTGATGGTCGTGAAGAATGCGTGCAGCTTCTCTCCCTTCAAGTGTTGCGCGTTAGTGTGAGCTTCCTTCACTTTCTCATTATCGGGAGGCTGTCGCTGGACACATACGTCTAAAATACGCTTGAAGGGTAGACTTTCATAATGCCTCGATCATCGGACGATCAGACATTTCTCCGGCGACCGTTTAGTGGCGCTCGGGTCGTCAGCCTCACTTGCAGTGAATGGAGTGCGGGAAAAAAAAAATATTTTTTTATATTGTGACGCTACCGAAATGCTGGAAGGGTGATTTTGAATAGCACACTCGCCGCCACTCAGTGCTACCAGCAACAAATAACTTAGGAAAGTACAAAATAAAGAGTTGTGCATGTTTAAAATAAAATTTAAATTGTCAGTTTGGATAGTTAGTTTGGTTTTTAGATGGTGCGTGCGGTGGCCACGGTGGCGCCACCGTATACGCGCGATCCAAAGGTCCAGGTGCGGGCCGTTTTTTGAGGCGGAGTTTCGCAACTTCCCACATCGAAGAGCTCTGGTGGAAGGAGCGTGAATCCCAAACGTCCGTTTCGCTCTGCATACACAAGGTGGCGCCGTCGTTCCAAGATCAACTTGCGCTGGCTCGCACATCCAAATCGGCCGCCATTTTCCAATAGGCGAAAATCGTTTTTATTTATTATCAGAATAAACAGGTAAGCACCGTCATTGTTCCCGGTGTCAAACAAAGTAGGCCACAAATTGCGACCTTCGTGTGAAGTTTGAGCGCGAACAGACCGGCAGTTCGCTCATACAAAAAATTTAAAGTGTTCCAAGTATCGTCGCACCACCCTGTATTTTACGCTGGGGGGGGGGGGGGGGGCGGGGGGGGGGGGGAGGCAACATGGCACGCAGCAGTGAGCATCGTATCGATGACCCCCAGGCGCCATGAGCTGAAAAACACGGAAAACACACAGCATAGCCAGAGTATTTCAAGCAAATGCTTAAAAAAGCGGCAAGTATGGAACAGTTTTATACAATGCCTGCGATAGCAGACTTAATATACAATGTAAAACGAAGACCCACTTTGAAGATTTCAATTCGCTCCATACTCAAGCTGCCTCGGGCAAAGCTGTTATCTGCCGAATGCAGGCGTTTTCACCGCACTTGACGTGCCATAGCCATAACGAAGCGACGGGCGCACGTCTTTGGCGTCGGTGGGTAGGTTCGGCGGGTAAGCAGGCAGCGCACGATTATTGGCGCACTTGTAAAAGCTTATAATGAGTGTAAGGATGTCCTTTATTCTCAGATCAGCCAAATAATGCAGATAAAGTTACCGAGTCGCTTACAGCCTCCCACTTTTTTAGTAATATTTTATTTATTTATTTATTTATTGATACTGCTAGCCTCAACTGGAGGCTGTTGCAGGATTGGGGGATAAGCGTGCTCTTTTTAAACAATTCACGAAAGCATCACGGGAGTAACGGGAGTAATATCACGGGAGTAACGATTGGTCGGCATGACAGCGCCTTATTTCGGTGTCCACTGGAGAAATAGTGGAGCGTACGCGCACGCGCAAAGGCCCTCTCTTTTGTGAGCATTATCTGCTACGCTGTTTCCTTAGAAGCGATACACCCCCTGCCACTGTATTGGCATTATGCTTGGTTTAGGAGAAATCGGAGTTAATGCACGCACATCTCCAATGTGCGTTAGATTTCTTTTTTGTATCACTTGCCCGGCGCGGGCATCTGGTATGTTTACGCTGCTTAGCTAGTTCTGTTGCTGGCGAAACGACCTCCGTACGTAAGAGCAACAGGGGTGTGTTGCTCTAAGGAGAACAGCGTAACAGACGACATTCCTACAGCGGATAGTTTTATGCGCGTGCGCGTACTCTCGCCGATTTTTTTTTTTTTTTTTTTGCCCGTGGACACCGTTATAAGGCGCTAACATTCCCATCGGTCGTCGCTCCCGTGATATTATTGAAATGCTGTAACAATGCTCACGGATTGAAACGCGACACTGCGAGCGCGTGGCCTGCGGTACATGCAGCGCCGCCCGTGGACGCCCGTGGAAGCAAGGTATTGCATTGTGGCATACCACAAGGATATGAGCGTTTTGACCGTCATAGAGTTTCTTAGTAAGAAACTCTATGTTGACCGTAGGCTTGCTGCTTCCGGTGGCCAATAAGCGAGGCTGTGGTTCCCCGCAGCGACAGCGGGGTGCTGCGAGCCTGGAGCGGAGGACCGCGTTTGTGCACCAGTGGTAGCCGCACGGCGGTCCGCGCAGCCAATTTCGCGACATCGTCTGCTCGCATGCTCTTGTAACGCGTGCCCTTCCGATGCGACCCAGATAATGTGCATGTAAGGCACGGTCACGCTTATCTGAATTGAACGAGCGTTTGCAGGAAGGAACAGCCAACTTTATTCCATGATATAAATTAAAAAAAGAGGAGAGCCGACTTACTAATGCAACGCACCACACGCGAACGTGCCTGCAAAGGCGTCTGTACCTTCGCTGTACCTTTGCACGGACGGCACTGCAGCGCATCACGGCATAATAGATAATAGCAGTAATAGCACAGCGCACAACGCTTGCTTCGCCTACGGACCGCAGGCCAGCCGGCCACTTCCGCACCTAATTCGCCGCCGTAAACGCTACGTGCGGTGACGGGCGCTTACCGCTGACATCCCTCAGCGCTTGAGCAAACCGCACAACCTCCGCAAAATATTATTACGTCCCGCTAAAAAAAAAAATGGTCTCTTACGGATTTCCCGTGCATTTCCTAAGCTCTTATCCTAAACACGCAGAACCAGCAATGTCTGATTGCCCTGAAGCTACGCGATGCTCGCAGCGTTTGAAGTATACAAGGAAACAAATACGATACGCCACACCGGCACTTAAAAAAAAAAAGTCTCTCCTTTTGTTCAGGATTCAAAACCGATGCTGCGAAGAAAGCACTGGGGGTTTCTTTCTTCACAAAAAAAGTTAGCACAAGGCTTCAGAAACGTACATGAAAACGTTGCCGAAAGAGGCAAATGGCGGCTCCTGCATGCGGCTTGGACAGGCTTGCCTTCATATCGTGCATACAAGCCACAAAAACGTGCAGTGACAACTATTCAACTTGTTACATAAATAGAAGTGTGTCGCCCAGTAAGCGACGAAATCTTAAAAGTATAATATCGTGTGTTAGCACAGTTTTAGATACATTTTTCACCACTCGCGCCAGCTGCCGAGAAGAATAAAAGTTAGGCTTTCACGTGATCGTGATGCAATCATTCGGCTAAGATTTGCCCGGGTGTCCTCTCTTTATATTTTTTTCTTCGTGGTTCCTCTGTACAGACAACTGCCGAATTAAAGCAAGACAAACTGAGCACACTAAAGTTCACGTCATTGAAAGTGGATCTGTCTCGCGTCTTTTTGGCTAAAACTACATTCTGTAATGCATGAGGCTTTAGGACAGACTGGTTGAATACTTACCTGACCAATTAAAATGCTTGCTTAATGAAAAATATACGCCATAAATCTTTCGCTCAGCTCAGCATCCACAGTCTCTCTAAAATCCTTAATGAAACGATTGACTCTTCACTACATTAGATCACTATTTCACAGTTGTATGTCTTTCGGAAGTTTGGATGACCTCAACCGGCATAAACTTATATGCTATCTCTCAGTGCTCTCCTGACTTTTGTTGTCGAGACTATAACCGATGAGGCAGGCCTGCCATATACGTATCATCCAGTCAGCTTTACCGCCGCCGTAGCGACATTGCAGTTTCGTCTGCTAACGTCGAATCAATTTGGCTCGAATTTGATTGCAATTTTCTGCGTAGCGGCATCAGTGAGGACCCTGAAGCTTCGTTTTAATAATGCTTGAACTAGACGCTCATATAGACGAAACTTTTCTAACCACTAAATCCAGAGGCAATGTCAACATAGTTGAGCGAAAAAACCATAAGGCATATTTGAGCAAATCATATATGTAATAATTGCTTCGTTCTCATAATTTAGAATACATGGCTGCGTGATTTTTGCGATAGCATTTATAAAATTCGCTGTGAACAAACAAAAAGCGCTCGCGGCCGCCCCCTTGTAGCAGTGTTTCAATGTCAAAAGTAATTAAACGTTCCAGTAGATGGCGCAAGCAGCGGTACACGGCAAGAATGAATTGGCTCGAACGGGAGTCGATCATCCGGCTTCGAGAGAGAGAGAGAGAGAGAGAGTTTTTATTACATCAGGAAGACGCTAGGTCAAGTGGGGGAAGCGGGAGTAGAAGGTTCGTATACTCGGTTACAACTCAAGAACGGCACCACCGCATGTAGTGTATCGCTCCGCCAAAGCGCCGGACCCGTGACGTCAGTGCGCGCGCGTTTTGAAAGGGGTTTGCTATGAATGCGTAATATCGTCTGCCTTGTCTCACGCAGTTTGTTTGTCGTCACTGGAGTCGTTTATAAGCATATTAAGTCCAAAAAATCACGGGAACGGCTCACGCCATGTTCAAAATATTCCCAGTAACGCCCTACTTGCGCCGCGCGGAGAAACATCCGGCTACGGTGATAAGGCACAGCGGCAACTTCCGGTGCCGTTCTTAAGTTGTCACCGAGTATAGCTTGGGACATCCTGAAAATGGACAGTTCAAGTTGGAGCTGGTTGGCTCCTTACGAAGTTCTATGAAGAGATTAGGGAACACTTGAGATTGGGGAAGGCATGAGATTAGGGAACACCAAGCAGCTTTGCTGGTAACATCAGTGGGTGGCGTAAATTTACTGAAGCGGGGTTATTTTTTTTAGTGCAAAAATGTTACCAAGTCGTGTTGCTGCTATGCTTCGTCCAAATACATTTTTAGATTTATATTTTTATCGTGCACACTGCGCACTTTCATCATCACGTGTCTTTATGTATCTTGTATAAAGTGTATATTACAGTTAAATTCGTACTCTCACGCTGTTATGGCTGTTCAAATCAAGTCAAAAGATTTGATTATAAACAGAATGTTAAGTACATGGTTAGGATATACAGAAGGAGGTCCCAAAGTCACAGACTGCAACGGGACCTCCTATAAAGATTGACATACATGATTTTACAATAGCTACAAACAGGAGATTCGATGAAACGAGTGTTTTTAGCAGAAATATCGAGACAGTGCGTTATTATTAGCAAGATTGTAGATGTTACGTTGCATAAAATGTCAGTGAACATAAATATAAATATAATAAAAACACTCAAGTACAAATATCACGAAAAATTTAAACAATGAAACAAGAGAATCAATTACTGCATATGTAATACAGAGAAAGATTAGAAAGGCTTTAATCAATAATTTTAGTAATATCAATTTCGAAGTGAAAATGAGCAGAGAGCGGCGTGCATATTTGAGTAACTTTTTTGACACTCAGTGCTATTCGTATCCGTGTCAATACATTGATATTACAAACAGTTATGAATTCTGTTTGAAGAGGTGGCATTTCAAAGCACTTTTGAAAGAATGCAGTGTTTTCAGTTCACTTTTCATGTATTGAACGCTTCCACGATATTAGTTATCCATAAAAAGTTTCCCTGGCGGTTTGTACCTTGCAACCCCCTGCATTGAATGGCGAAGAAAATATAAAGTAAATAAAACGTGCGCGTAATGGAGCTCGGCTCAGTACGGGACGACGGAGTAGATCATTTGAATAAATATGAACGTGTAAATTACTCCCAGAAAAAAATAAAAGTGAATCAATACTCTCGAAGTTACGTTGCGTATGATCTTTATACCTGTTCAGTTGTGAGCACAGTGACACCATTAAGAGCGCACATACGGAAGCATAACCATAGTGCATATGCACGTTGATAGAGCACTTTTATCTTTATACCTGTTGAGTTGTGAGCACAGTGACACCATTAAGAGCGCACATACGGAAGCATAACCATAGTGCATATGCACGTTGATAGCGCACTTTTATCAAACTGATAAAAACTAGAAAAGTCGGCACTTGTCGGAAGGATTCATCCTCGAGCCCACCGAGCATTTGAATGCCTTCGAGAAAAGGCGCGAGTGCCTCACTGCCTCGTTGCAGGCTCGTTCGAACTTCCCGCCTCCGGATGCGGGATCACATAGCAGGTAGCACATGGCGAGAAAGAAGGTCTGACTCTTTGTGAAATGCAGGGCAGTATTCAAGTGACGGGCTGTGGTGTCGGGAAGCGTCGTTTCGAGGATGTTTTCCACCAGCTGTAGAGGCGCCGCTCGATCGTAGTCATGATTGTAAAGCTCCCTGCCAGACTGGCCCGAAAAACACCCCAGACGCTCCCTTAATACAACTTTGTCATTGAGGCTAAGTGTTCGCTCCACGTTCCGGAAGTTGCCCACCGCGTACAGCACTCCCAACGTACCCAGCTTGATGCCAGCGTCAAGTCCCCGGTCGTAGAGCGGCAACAGAGACGCGTAGAGAGGCAGCCTCAGGGTGGCTTTGCGTGAATCAACGAAGGAGTACGAGTCCTGGGAGAGCGTGTCGCCTATCTGTGGCGTCCAGATGGAAATACTGCCGCGGTCTGCTAACCGCTCTCGGAGGCGCCATGCGTTTACCGAGTTGCGTGCGACGGACTCTGTCATGCTTTCCGTGGTTGCGACTTCCAGTCGATTAGTGGCGATCGCTTCGGTCATCCAGAAGAAGTGTGACGAATCGTAGATGCTGCCTGAAACGTTCCACGTCTTGTCGATCTTCTGCCGGAACGACGGCAGCAACGCCAACGTAGCCCCTCTTATGTCCTCAACAACGTCCCGGGCAAAAGTTTTCCAGACGTAGTCCGCAAATACGGCGACACCCAGACGTCGCTCAGTAAAGGTGAGGCAGATCTTTTTGGCCGCGTATTCATCCAGTGGCTCCTTGCTGTACCTCAGCGCTGCGATGTCCTTACTTATGAGCGGCGCAATGTCGCTGACTGCGAGCCAGCTTGCGTACCACACCATCGTGGTTTCGTTCTTACGCGCCAGCTCGCCGTACGCGACGAAGTAACCCGCGTCGACCACCGTTATTGGGAGAGCTGCCGCGTTCACTGTCTCTTCGACGAAACGCTCCCACTGCTCCTCGCCGAAGTGGGGCGTGACCTCAGCCATCTCAGATGCATTTGCCGCGTTTCGCACGGTGCCCCGAGACGTGCTCGACGAAATGCTGTAGATATCCTTCTCTATGTCGACACCAGCGTTAAAGGCTGCATTAGGCGAAAGGCTGCTGTTCACGGATCGCGCGGCAGCGTTTACCACTGCGTCGTAGAAAGGGCGGGAGTCTTTCAAGGCGGAAACGTCGCAGGGGGATGATCGCTCATTGAACGGGCAGCCTGGCTCCACGACGATTCCCGCGCCAGTCAGGCCGCTTGAAAAAGAACGCGGAACCTTTGCGATTCTCAGCAGACACGCCAGGCCGAAATGGCGCCTTATGCGAGCCGTGACATTGAGCAGGTCGGCGTTACTGTCCATGTCCGGCCAGACGAGGCCTGCTTGGCTCAGCAGGGCCCGGAAGTTGTCCCGGTCGTCTCTGCCATTCAGCAGCACCGACTCACAGCTGCGGTACAGCTGGGCCGCGCTCTCCGGCAAGGTGTGGTTTCTCGTAAGGGCTCTGGTGTCCCTCAGCAAAGCCGTGAGCTCTCCAATGAAGTGGGACAGGTGCTCGGCGTACACAGACTTGTTGCTCTGGCGACTGTTGCACACAGACCTGCAAAATCAATCAATCAATCAATCAATCAATCAAATCAATCAATCAATCAATCAATCAATCAATCAATCAATCAATCAATCAATCAATCAATCAATCAATCAATCAATCAATCAATCAATCAATCAATCAATCAATCTCATTTTATGGCTAAAAGCGTTGAAGTCAAGAACTTGCTCCCAATTCCTACATTATTAATTTTATGTAGGCCATCTCCGCAATAAGCGTAGTAGAATATTTAGATGCGCGAATACAGGAACAGCCGGATACATCTTTTTAGAGTGTGAAGCTAAATGAACCAATGACGGTATTTCATACGAAAGTTAATGTAGCCGTTCCATTGCAGCGGAATACCCTGATGAGCAAATTCCTCACCTCTCTGTGTGACATCGGTTTTATAAAGGCGAAAACGTTATATGTCACATTGGAAGGTGACTTGTAATGACCCTGGAATAAAATTGAATCAATAATTGAGTAAAGTGGGATTAATGTGGAATAAAATCGATTGAAACGAACTAAGGTTGAATAAGGGGGAGTATAAGAACTAACATTGATTTAAGATTCACAAGTAATTGGTATTACTGATTAATACCGCGGGATTAGGTAGGAGTGATATGATTTAGGTGGACTAAGAGGGATGAAGGTGGACACAGGCCGGTAAATTAGCGTGGCTGCTGTGTCGTCGGGTGGCCGTAGATGTAAATGGTATCCGTCACAGTACTGGAGCAAAATATTTCGCCTTCAAGGAACGTAAGCAGACGTATGCGGCCCAAATACTTTTGCTCTCTCAGAAGGAGTTCAGATCGAATTAGCCGGGTTGCAAAGCTTCCTCCACAACAAGTTCGACATGGCCAATATGTCACACTGCCGCTGAAGACAAAACACTAAATTGATAGCACACTAAAAAAAAGGCCGGATTAACTATTGTGAACCTAGTTACCCCGAGAAAAAGGTGAAGCGCATGCGCAAACGGCCCAAAGTTAGCTCCATCCATGGCGAGTCTGAGCGACCAAGCGTCAGCGCGCTGACGCTTGGTCGCTTAGGGTTTAACTCCTGCTTCGCGAAGCAGGAGTTAAACCCTCACCTAGTTACGTGGTACCGTAGAGGCGAGGCTCCGATAAAGCCCACTTAGAGAGTTTAGCTGACCGTTTCCGACGATCCGCTACGGTATCGGCGGCCCGCTCAGAGTACCGGAGCCAATGCCGCGCACGGACAAGTGCGCCACGCATGCGCAATGGCGCTCTCGCTTGCTATCGGAGCGGAGCGGTCCGTGAAAAACTCACCTAAAATTCGCTATTGCGACGCCTCTCTGCAGCGGATCACACGACGTAACGTCGGTCCTGTCACACTGATCTCCGGTGGCTCGCGGTCATTACGGCGCATTAAATGACCTTGCGAGACATAGCGTAATAGAGCTTTCGCTCTGAAACAAATTAGCAGTCATTCTACTCTGTGAAGGTAGGTGACCGGTGAAGCTCCCTAAAATATATGGTTTACGAATGTACACCTGTTTCAGCGAAGTAGTTTATGGCTAAGGTTCGGATATTTTTTGCGTTCGTCAAGTAACCTGGGGAGGTAAAAACACCTTTCTCAGCCCAAAATGACTGTAAATCTCGTCTAGTAAAAACTTTCACAAAAAAAAAAAACTGGGGTTGATTCCTCTGTCACAGGATTCGGTACAAAACGAAAGTGAAATGTGCGAGAAATCTGCAGATCAGCATGATTTGCGGGTCGGCGGCTGTCTTGTGGGTGTGCTTGGCCAGCGACGTCCTGCTGGCGGGTCGCTTCGGCAAAGGTGTACTGGCGTAATTTCCGTGACGGATATGACGTCACTAAAATCTTGGTGTAGCCCAGCATAACACACCGTCGTGTGAAAATATAAAAGCCGAAAACGAACAACCCTAAGTATAACGTACTCTTTCGTACAAAAGGTTGCTTCCCCGCAAGAAGACGCTCTGTGCAGGGGTGCACTCTTTACAGGCCGCTTGCTTCGTTGTACTGGCGTAATTTCCGTGAAGGATATGACGTAAGTAAATCTTAGTGAATTCCGGAATAAAACACTTTCGTGTTAAAAACAATTATCTTTCAACTAGCCTTAAGACGACTCTACTATTTCTGTTTTGTTTACTTGTCCCTATTGGATAACTCAGTGAAGTTGTGAACGTTCCTCGATTCCAGACTGCTGCGAATTCATGGGTGAGAAGGAAATGAACAGCGCCATGCTTGTCTGTTGAAAAAACTGGCCGCGTATCTGCTTTTTTTCGTTGCAAATGCCGTCAAAAGACGACAGTCTTTATCGGCTTTTGCGAAGTAAATGCCTCCCTTCGCTTTCCCGCTCACCTCTAATGTTGTTCCTGTTGCGTCGCGCTCCTCCCAAGGTAAAGACGGCAAAGGTTCGCTTAAATCATTTTAAACTTCCCGCGTTCCTCTGCTCCAAACCGGGTGTCTCGATGAGAACGCTGCCGTACGGCGAAGACGCGCGTTAACCGAGGCGCCCTACTTCAACGTTTATAGAACCGTTTCCCTACTCCACGTGCGTTGCAAGCAGAACGTGGAACCTATCTAGTGGAACCTTGCGTAACTGTTGCCGGTTGATTTCTTAAAATGGCGCCAGAAGCTATAGTGGCGAGGGCGACAGCAGGCGACGGCGGAGGGAATTGTTTTTCTGCAGTTGATGAAGTATTCCATTTTGCAACAGTCAAGAATGTTTGATTTTTTATAAAGGAACACTGCAAATATCACTTCTGTATTGATTTGTTGTCTCATATTTGCGTAATGTCTTGTTCTTCTTCCACAATGTTGACAAGTATGAACATTACACCGGGCATAGACGGGCACATTTAGCTGTGACTATATAAGACTATTGCGCAGGCATTGTTTTGCTTTGGCCGGGTGGCTGAATCGAGTCACAGACAAACAGACGGACGGAGAGACAGACAGGCATACAGACAGACATACAGACATACAGACAGACCAAAATTTCTGGGTTTAAGTAGCCCAAGAAAGAATATCGTCTTTAATAAGACTTTGGTCCTCTCAAGTGCCATTAAGTTATCACAAAGGCAGAGTCACTATCATTATTAACTGATTAGGAAAAGGAATACGTGTACATTCTCCAACGTTATGCGTGATGTGTTTTATACAGGTACGCTCATCATCCGCCCTCACAGATTTAAATAGCTTCTAATTTCGGTCCTCCCATTTCGAGGCGTAACAGCGGCGGAGCCCCGCCCACCTGTAGAAGTTATCGCACGGGTCCACCGACGCGTCGATGCTGGAGTCCAACATCCGGGCGAGCGCGTTGCAGCCGGGCGTGGTGCAGCGGTGGCGCACCTTGGGCTCGTCCGGGCGGGTGGCGAAGGCGAGCGCGATGAGGACCAGCGCGACCAGCACGATGGTGGTCGAGGTGACCAGCGCCACCACGATGGCCCAGTGGGTCTCCGAGACGCGCTGTTTGCGAGGCGACGGGCGAGGGCTGCGCGAGGATGGAGCGAAGCGGTGTCGCGGTGCTTGAGTCGAGGGTTGGGTAAGCTTCGGTGGCAACTGGACCACCTCCGAAGCGGCGGGCCTCTTCGGCTGGGAAGGAAGAATTAAGGGCCATGTTCTGACGCTTTCCTTTGAGGGTTGGGGCTATTCACAGCTGCGATAAAATTGCGAAGCTGCTGAAAATGAACACCTCGAAAGAGAACAATTTCGTCTGTTGTCATAATTAAATAATAGGTCGAGGCCCTATTCTCAACTTCATAAATTCATGAGGAATTCGCCATGATTTTTGTGTAAGCAAAACTTAAGCCATCAGTGACGTGGGCAGGTCTAGCTATGACGACATACAATGTAGGCTGACGCTTTAGATAAAGATCGCCACCAAGCAACCATATATTGCGCATATAAGATACAAAACGCTTGGCATCTCTTATAAAAATCAGAACAGCAGCTGAGGCTGGGAAGAGAAACACATTTTTAAAGGTTAAAATTGGCGTTAAAACCACAAAGCGATCAAGTAACGTTTATCCAAAAAATACAAAAACCGAGCGAAAGGCGCGTATTAAGCTAAATAACTTTACACAACCTCTTTTGCTGTACCCATTTATTTCTCTCAATCGTTTTTATAAACATAGTTGAGCTCTCTGCTTCAATGCACGTTTTGACGCATTATCACCTTCCTGGTAGTCACTGCCGCCGCGCTATGGTCTGCTGCTATGTCACAAGCGTGACCAAAGAAAAAGACGGCCGTGACCATCGGTTGTATGACGCGGCAAGGACAGCGAAACGCTACGTCTGATAACGGCTGAGCGTATCTGATGCCTCTCATTAGCGTATTCGTTAAACTGAAACTCAATAAGCGCAGTTATTAATAAAACAGTCCGTTGTCATTGTTAAAGCGAAGCTTTAGTGTTCCTACTAATGGCGTCTGTAACACAAAAACGCCGAAGTGAAGGGAAAAGAAATAGCAGTGGCTTAGCTCGACCATGCCAGGATATACGTAGCGTGAGTTAAGGTTCAGCTGGTTATTCTTAGCTTTCCTGGTTGTCTAAGATAAGCTTGATTATCACGCTTACTGCTGCTTCAATGACACACACATGGTATACGCATTACGTGACATCTGAATCAAGCGGCTCCGGCGCAGCGCCACCAACCGTCCCAAGAGCTAAGCTGGTTCCACAGGCGCACACCGGTGTTGCTGCGGCGCACGAGCCATCGGTTCCACACCCGGCCACCCCTCGCATGACCATCAAGTGGACCGGGCCGCCACGTGCGGAACGGAGGTCGGCGAAGACGCTGGGCGCGTGGGGTGTGTGAGAGACGCCGGGCAGCGAGCAACGTTCTGTGCGCCGTGTGACGTCACTGCTCCTCGCGCATGCGCAGCACGGCTCTCCAGGAGCCGCAAGAAACTGCTCAACTTCGGCAAGTGTAGCTCACGCTACAAAACGCTTCCCGGGGCCGGAATTGAACCCGGGTCCCTCGAGTTACGAAGGCGGCGTCTATCCGGCTGCTCCATTTCGACATGGTCGAATTGGTTTGGAAAAACTGGACGACAACCAAAGAATCCGTCACGAGAAAGTTTCGCGATCAACCATCGTCGCCGTTTGACGGAGGGGTGCATGCCTTTTATTTTACTCTTGAACTAGATTATGCGAACCACCAGCTTACTAGGAGGACCGCGGACAAATACCATGCGTTGGGTTCTTTGTAATGGATAGTCGTGTACTGCCCTTTTACGTTGATGTTACGCCAAGCAAATGATTGCTATATTATTGCCAAACATAAAAACAGAATAGGGGACGTTATTTTTACGCTCTGTTATCACGGACTTGAAAACAGACGAAACTTATTTCTTTCGCTGAAAAATAGTGTTAAACCGCATGTCGCGCGAAATTGCGCCTGCAGCAAATTCACGGTGATTTGACGGCGCCGATAGTCGAGGAAATTTTTTTTTTTTGCCATATTTCACGGCGACGGAAGCCACCATTTGCAAGCTGTTCCGTAACATCACGTCAGATTTACGCAGGCTGAAGTTGACAGTGTGTGACGCAAACGTTCCCGCCAACTGCTTATATTTCCTTAAGTCTTCTGAGCCAATTACAGAAATGGTGTGGCCTTAAAGTTTTATTGGTGTTGAATAGCGAACACAAGCCTACGTTGTCATGTCTGCTGCATTTCATTTTCATCTAGTTTTTTCTTCCTGGCCATGAAGTAAATGTCAAGAAACGTCAAAATGCACACACAGTGACAATGATGGAAAGCAGGTGACCAAAGCTGAAGGCCAATCGCTGAAGGCTTCTGGATAACTGTCATTTCCCGCTGAATTTACGAAGTCGAGAAAAGGGCCCTTGTAAAAAATGAAAAGAATCCATCTTATAGCGTCCGACCAAATAAAGGCTGCTACCACCACAGGCACATCTGTGTTCTCGCCCATCTCGGCAGTGATATCTACAGACAATCCGTTTTCACAGTTTACTGTCAATTAATGTTCCCATCAATGACTTATCACAAATTTTCTGAACGTGGCTTGTTCGCTTTATTTGTATATAAAAAGCGCACACTCGGCACCATGTTCTTGTTTGGGAATAACTCTGCCACCGCATGAATGTATTACTTTGGAAAGCGGTGGACCTGGGACACTCAGACAATTCATGAAAACGTTTACATCTCCAACTACACTGGTATACAAACGCGGAACAGCCATCATGCTGAATGTTCCGAATGGATTACAATAATCTTGAACTAAAATAAAAATTAGGTTCCTGGACAGTACAGCCACGAGGTTCGTATGGGTACAATACTTTGCGTTCCCAGTTGTTACTTACAACTAATTCCTCTGTGACATACAGGAAGAGGAAGTATGCTTCTCACCTTGGCAACTTCCGGCCACGTCCTGCAGCGCTGCAACTCTTCCTTTTTGTCGCTCGCATCTGACTTAAGGATGGGCTGCAACGCCAACAAGAGGGAAAACTAAAGCTCAGTCTGGCTAACTGACACATTTCGTGTGTGCCAACGCTGCACAGAACGTCCCAGTTTATCTCACGACGACGAAGAAACTGAGAATTCTCACGTTGAGCTCATATAACGTATCGGTAGCAAGAACAGCTGGGTAACGTACAACACTGGAACAATGACAACTCAAAGCCTCGAAGGCTACGTCAAAGGGCGAGCACTTCAGTAGCCGGCGTTTTTGGGGAACAAGTGATCTATACTGTTGCCCAAAGCCTTCAATTAGACAGCTCTTTTCGGAGAAATCGAATCGGCTAATGGACGCTCGTACCTTTCGCGCCGGTGAGAAGAGTGGCAGAGCCATACCGACAGGAGGGCTTTTGAAGCTCGGAGCGCGATGGGGGGCTGGAACGCGTCCTACTTTTCTTCTTCGTCTCCTAAGAAGACCACGCGACCACGCGCAGGGTTATGACGACGGCGACGATGTGATGATGATGTTCGGGACGAGAATGGAACGCGCGCACGAGATACGTTTACCAGGGATCGGCACCTAATTGGAACGAAAACCACCAGAAGTATTGTTTAAAATGTTTGCGGCGTAAATAGTCTTCACGCGTGATAAAAATAATTGTGTTGAAAGTCAAACAAAACAATTGCAGAATCATGTCTATAACGATGACGATGGTTGAAGGCGAAGCTTTATCGTGATGAATTCGGTTGGCCGGTACCAGACTGCGAGTATGGCTTGCCCTGGAGGTACGCACCACGTTTCTAGAATGTACCCCCACCCCACCATAACTTCCCTTGACCACTGGACGGAGGCCCTGGGCCGCTCGGACGAAGACTCCCAGCGCCCACTGGTCACCCGAGCACAAGCCGTGGTGGTGGCCCTTGGGGCAGCCATGGCGGCCCCCTAGGCCAGTGGTGTCAATAAAAGTTTTTATCTCTCTCCCTCTCTCTCCACAGGAACTCTCGGGTGTGCACTCCGAGGACCTAACGTTTGAGTTTGGGGTGTTCGGGGCGAATAGGTACCTGCCCCTTAACTTTCGCTTCGACCACGTCGAAATGGAGCAATCGAGTAGACGACAGTGTGGTGTAGGTCAGTGGCGCCCTCCTTCAGAACGTATGTGCACTATATAGGTGCGCCTCTGTGTTGGAAAGTGTGCCGGCGTACTTCTCGCGCCCGCTCCAGCCACACTCCAGCGACTCGGTGCCACAAGCTAGAAGACTTCCTGTTCCCCGCGGGACCGGATGCCATCCGACGGGAGGTTTTCCAGCACCTACTTAACTCCCTGGTTACAACAGGACTAGCGCTGCGTTTGTAGCCATCGAGTCATGGACGAAACGAACGCGATATAGACTATCCCCCACTGTCCTACCCTTCTTCTCTTCCCCCTTCTCTCTTCCTACCCTTTGAAACCCCAATCCCCTTCCCCGGACTAGGATGTATGAGGGTGAACTCCCGTTGACTTCAACAATATCCCCAAGCCTTTCCTCTTCCCTCCTTTGTTAATAAATCACCACCACCACCATTCGCTCCAGGCCCTAGGCCCTTGTTGTCGGTCACCGGCCGCGACGCTACATCGTGGCGACGAGGATGTTCTTCGCTTCGGTTCCAGCCGCGGCAGAAAGAACCCGTGAGTGCGGTCCCGTTATCCCCGCTCTTTTGTGGCTTATCTGACGCGTCTGGTGGCGCGAGGCCTAGCGTCATTTGTGTGGAGACTTTCTCGCGCCCGCTCCAGCCACACTCCAGCGACTCGGTGCCACAAGCTAGAAGACTTCCTGTTCCCCGCGGGACCGGATGCCATCCGACGGGAGGTTTTCCAGCACCTACTTAACTCCCTGGTTACAACAGGACTAGCGCTGCGTTTGTAGCCATCGAGTCATGGACGAAACGAACGCGATATAGACTATCCCCCACTGTCCTACCCTTCTTCTCTTCCCCCTTCTCTCTTCCTACCCTTTGAAACCCCAATCCCCTTCCCCGGACTAGGATGTATGAGGGTGAACTCCCGTTGACTTCAACAATATCCCCAAGCCTTTCCTCTTCCCTCCTTTGTTAATAAATCACCACCACCACCATTCGCTCCAGGCCCTAGGCCCTTGTTGTCGGTCACCGGCCGCGACGCTACATCGTGGCGACGAGGATGTTCTTCGCTTCGGTTCCAGCCGCGGCAGAAAGAACCCGTGAGTGCGGTCCCGTTATCCCCGCTCTTTTGTGGCTTATCTGACGCGTCTGGTGGCGCGAGGCCTAGCGTCATTTGTGTGGAGACTTTCGCGAGCTACCACCTAGGCCCTCGCCTCTCTAAGACTATTCGGTTTCTGCTTCTGCTATCTGTCTGCCTGCTACCAGCTGCTACCTGCCTGTGAACACGTCCCTTTTCGACCGTCTTCCCGTGTTTCTCGAATTTCCAGGGCCTCCCCCGATTCCGTGGCCTAATTAGAAGCGAATGTTTCAGGCCCAACTCGAGGCGGCCGGTGGCAGCGACTGGCCTGACCTGCGTTGCGCCTCGGCGCTCGTTAGCGTCTCGGGACGGGAAGGACAGTGCATGTCCTTCAGCGACGCAAAACAAGACGAAGCCCTATCCGATTCATGCCACGCGGCGTCCGTGCCCGTGTCTGAGCCCATTTCTTCGTGCCCGGCCGTTTCGAAGTACGACAAACTCGTCGAGCAGCTTGACCGGCTTTTCGCTGCGTCCACGAACACGCTTGTAGAACGTCACGAGTTCACAAATCGTCTACAGCTGCCAGGGGAAAGCTTTCTAGACTACGTGACCGTTCTCAAGGAAAGAGCCGTACGTTGCAAGTTTGACCAGACGTAGCGCAACGCGTCCATGACCAGATCATTCATAGGACATCCAACCCTCAAGTAAGAGAGAAGCTCCTCGCATATGGCTAAGCTTGTGAGCTTAGCGTGGTGAGCTTGTGGCGCTCCCTCCCCAGTGCGCTCAGGAGCCAACCTGCCACTGACGCTGATGCAGTGAAAAGCCTTTGCCGCCAAGCAGTGCGCCACCTGAGAACGGTCCACTGATCGTCTGATTCAACCCGCCTCTCTCCTTTCATCCTTTCCACCCCCCCTCCCCCTCCCTCCTTTTCTTGCGCTGTAAAAGTCGGTGTGCTGGGCCTTTCGGTATGGGCCTTTGGCCTTTCCAGCACACCCCAGCCCTCCTGGGTTGAAATAAAGTATTGTTATTGTTATCAATGAAAAAGGCGGAAGAAATTGACCGAAACTTCGAGGCGCTGTCTCTTGCAAATCAAGCGTTCGCTTCCGGGCAGCCTCACCACGTTCAGGCTGTAGGTCAGGCCACGCAATACGGTAGCGCGAAGAAAAAAAACCGGTCTGGGCAGTCTGGGAGGCCGTGACGTCACATGATCGCTTCTGGCAAGCCAGGACGTCACTCAATTTCCGGGAAGGCAAGATGGCTACCGTCAACCGCAACCGTCTTCAGGTACCCGCAGTACAGTTCAGCAAGAGAAGCCTCCAAGCCACTTCCATCCTCAGTTGTGCGACCGCTGCTATAGCAGACGGCACGATTAGACTTTTGGTAACTGTCCAGCCCGAAATCGGCGTTGCAACGCTTGCAACACATGGGGACATTTTGCGTCGACGTGCCGCAAGTCTGCGCCAGTTCAGCGAGTCTCTCCGAGGGAAGCTATTGTCTTCGCCCCTGCACATGTATGTATGTACCTGTACAGCATCAGGCGTCTGCAGATATCAACTCAGCTCCGAGAGCTTCAGTGTCATCATCCCCGTATGGTCATCCTTCAACGTCCGTGCTAACAGTTTGTGCTCCTTCAAGAAAAGACCTAGTCGTCGAAACTGAAGTCAGCGATGTTACCATGCAACTCTTGATTGATACAGGAGCGTCAGCGTCATTGATAACTGCTGAAGACTTAAAGCGTCACTTCAGTAAACTGCACGTCTTGTCCAACGCTGTTGTCGATCTCCGGAATTTTTCCAAGCAACTTATTGGCATCATCGGCTCTTTCCAAGCTCCCCTTCAAGTTTTGCAGCGGTTTTGCTCCATCATCTTCTACGTCACCGACAAATGCACATCGCGGTTGGGACTTGGTGCCAATCAGGAGTTAGGCATCCAGCTGGACGGTGCATCTCTGACTTGTCGACTGGCATCAGTTTGTTAAGTGCAGTGTCCCGTGAACGTGCCGCCGGGCTTCGAGCATCTCTTCAACGACGAGTTGGGTGTCGTCAAAGCTTTCATACATTGTATTCAACGGCGTACAGGTGGGACTCCGGTTGCATCCAACTTGCGGCGACTGCCGCGAGCTCTTCGGGATCAGGTGTCCTACGAGCAGCGACGCCTCGAGGACTGCGATGTCATCGAACGTGTCGACGCTTCGGAGTGGGTCTCGCCGCTCGTCGTCGTCCGAAAGAAGAATGGTGACATCCGGCTGTGTGTGGACCACCGGGAGCCGAATAAAGCAATAGCCATTGATGGGTATTCTTTGCCACATGTTGAAGAATTGTTGCAAATGTTTCGTTGAGCTGTCTGCGTTCCTAACATAGACTTAGCGTCTCTTTATCACCAGCTGTTATTGAAACAAGGGAGTACGGACCTAGCCACATTCATAACCCATGAAGGCTTGTTCCCGTTCAAGCGTGTGTGCTTTGGTGCGGCGTCCACGCCTGCAGTTTTTCGAAAGATGATGTCACAAATCTTGAAGAATTGCAAAAACGTGGTTTGCTATTTTGATGATATTGTCGTGAAGCGGAGGTCTGTTGATGTTTTCTGTTTGTTTTGAGCTCTGTGCTCGCCGCCAAGGCTCTTGCTTCCAAGTGTGTGTGAAGACGCTGCGGACGCGGCTGGGCCCTGGCCCCCTTTTTTCTGAGAAACGGCTCCGGCACGTGGTTTGCCCGTCGGCCGACCAGAAGACGGGCCGTCTCCTGGTCGGCCAGGTTACCACGCGCAGTGGCGTCTCCGACCCCCCGTTGCGTCTACGCGGGCCGCTCAGTGCTCCGAACCCTCGGTCTGGTTCAAACGACCGCCTGTATTTTCCTCTTTCGAGTTTGTATGCACTACTTTATTCTCACCAGTAATTCTTTTGCCAGAAACGGGCGCCTTCGAGTTTGAACTTTGTGTCTTCTGTGTTGGATTTTTTTCCTTTTCACTTTGGCGGGGACGTGCCTGATTGGAGCTAAGAAGCGTCTCCCCGATTGGCTGCAGTAAGCCTTGTTCCATTGCGTCCGCACACTCCAGGATGCGCTTTTCCCCCCAATACGTTCCCCACCGGACCGCTTGAAGAAATATAACGCGGCGCCTCCGGCTATTGGGAGCGGCGGGCGACCTGCTCAAGTACTGACTTCAGAAACTCGGCCGCCCGTCGTCGTGCCCTCCCGCCGGGAGACCGCGTTCCCGCCAGCCATGTCCCGCTAAGTACTCTTAATCTTATGACTGTCTTTCTCATCTATGTAATAAGTGTAATTGTTTCAAGTTTGTATGTGCTAAATGTCATCAATGTTACCAGTAAATTAAATCAGTTAACTTTAAACCCTCTTCAACGCCTCGACTTTCCCCTGCGAAAGCATGCTACAGTAGTGGCGGACATCGGACCAAATTACGCGGTTACAAATTCTTGTGTGGTGGGCCGTTCAGCTTGTGCTGGCGGCCCTTGAACGCCAGCGGCCGAACACGCTGCCTCCCCCCAGGAGGCCGGCGACAGTAGGTAACCTCACGCAGGCAATAAAGATGTTGTTTCTCTCTCTGTGTGGTGGAAGACTCAGTCTGAGCATGACTCTTGCCTGATTGAAGTCTTACCTCGACCGGCCTGATTGAAGTTTACCGGTATGGGTCACACTAAATACAAAGCGGCCTCAGTGGCTTAGAGACTTTGTATCTTAGGTCGCGGACGTAAAATTTCTTATGGTGTCAAGTCTCTTGGTACGTTGCCGCTGTAACATCACAGGAAATGTTTTCTATACGTGGTTTCTTACTCGTTTGTTCATAAGGATGTATTCTGGGGTTCTGTATTCTTGTCAGTGCGACTCCCAGGAGTGTGTGTCCGAACCAAGGAGGTTGTATAAAACTTCTGGAGTGGAGGCCGCCCATAGCGGGCAACGCGGGGAGGTGAAGCCGGGCGAACCGGTCGGCGGCCATATTTCCGTGGGTAGAAAAGGCGCTGCGCCGGCAGGGACGCTGAAGTGCGATCGCGTTTTTTTGGCTTTACAAGGGAGAAAACGATGGTAAGCTAGTATATCGATTACGATTTTTGAGGGTAGACTGAATTTTGCCTTACGTGTAAGGTTTTGACGTAAGATATGGTTCAAGCAGCGAGTTCGCCTGTGTATATCTTACGGTGGTCAACAGAGCTGTCGATGCGGGAAAACGCGCAGCGCTATGCTAAAGGCACCACCCCTGATTTTATTTCAATAAACGTTTATTCGGTATAGCTAAGGCTATAGACCGCCCCCTTAACATTAAAATTACCTCATGTTGCGCGCCATGGCAAGAGATTCCGCGTTATGAGGTTACTATTAGCCGTGATTTCACGCTGGAAGTGCGGGACACGCGAAAGCGCGATTATTGGACGCTTGTTTCTTTTAGCGGCGTGGCTAGGAATAATGAATGCTTATTCATTAATGATTAATAAATAATAATACAGTAGCGCTTCGAATGGTTTTTAAGCAGTACTGCAAGAATCATATCCATCAGGATATTGCAATCTTTATAAGTAGTGCAAATGCACGTTTCCTGGTTTAAACAACATGCCCAGTTTTGCCCTTGCCGAAGACCAAATTAAGCACGAGCTTTTGATTGATTGATTGGTTGATTGATTGATTGATTCATTGTGGGGTTTAGCGCGCTGACGCAACGCAGGCGATGAGGCGCGCCGTAGTGGAGGGCTCCGGATTAATTTTGACCACCTGGGGAATCTTTAACGTGCACCGAAATGTCGTTCACACAGACGTTTTCGCTTTTCGCCTTCACCAGAAAAGCGGCTGTCGCGGCAGGGAATCGAACCCGCGTTCTAGGGATGAGCAGCACAATGCATTAGCCACTGAGCCAACGCGGCGGGTCTATTTCCAGCTTTTCAATCGTGTTTTGCGAAATGGATTTGGCACACACTGAAGCACATTAAAGCAGGTTTTTTTTTTATTCCGCGTGCACTTTACAGAAGGCATGGGACTCCCATTGACTTTATTTTTCAAATCCAGATGGTTACTTAATTGGATGCACGACTACATTAACCGCGCACGTTGGCACGATAGTAGCGTGCTATTATAAGAAAACTACTCGCAGGAGGTTACTCAATCACATTCACAACCTCGTTGACCGCGCAAGTTCGGACGCGAGCAGCGTGCTATTGATAACAAAATCACGCGGACGAAGAACGCGGGAGAGCATTGCGGTGCATCAAAGACTTCTACGAAACAGCGCTAACGAGAAACGTCAGTGTATTCACGTATGACCGGATGTAAAGGAAATGTATTAAACAAGAGTGCCTTGATTTTTGACGGTAACTGCCTTAGCAATACTCTGCATTTAAATTAGTGTGGAAAAACAATTTTCGCCCTACACAGTTACAAACATGTGATTTCGCGCAGCCAAGCGACTACAGGACCACCACAACTACGATCGAAAACATTCGCATAGCTGCGTAAACAAGGATGTACGGTATGCTCAGTAAGCGGACGGCAGGTGCTACGGCAAATTTTCCCTTACATCACGCACAAACGGCGGGCAAATGTGCACTCATAACGTTATAATACTAGTAATGCCCTCGAAATCCAAAACAAACAGATACCCTCAGTACTTACAGATACCCGCCGCGGTGGCTCAGTGGCTAAGGCGTTGCGCTACTGAGCACGAGGTCGCGGGTTCGATTCCCGGCCGCGGCGGCCGCTTTTCTGAGGGAGGCGAAAAGCAAAAACGCCCGTGTGTACGAGATTTCGGCGCACGATAAAGATCCCCAGGTGGTCAAAATTAATCCGGAGCCCTCCACTACGGCGCGCCTCATCGCCTGCGTTGCGTCGGCGCGTTAAACCCTACAATCAATCAATCAATCAATCAAGTACTTACAGAAAAAAGGTGATCTCCCACGCCTTCTTCGCGCGATTAGCGCAGCCGAACGCGACGCACGAGCACACCATTTCTGCTTTCTACGCCTTCGGAGCATCCATCCGCGAACGAGGATCGAACAAACACGAGTTCTGCTCTTTGGCAAGAGAGAACTCGGAAGAACGACACATTGGGCGGAAAAAAATGCCATTGTGTCTACTGTTTATTTTAGTTGTTAGCGCCCAAGAATGTAAATAATTACCAGATGTGTGCGCTTCCGGCGCACGCACGGGCGACTTGCGAAGCGCTTAACTAGAAACACGGAGAGGGGAGCATAACCGAAACCACATGCGGCGAAATGAACGCGCGCAAGAAAAGCTCGGTGCGCTTGAAGGTAGCCGCATGAGAGAATCAACTTGCAAAACAAAACAAAAGAAAACAAAAAAAGAACGGAAGCAAAAATATAACGTAACCCGCCGCAAAAACAAGTACATTATGCGACGAAAGCAATGCGTCTGCTACCGCGGTCGAGTTTTCTACCCACGGCAAGATGGCGGCCGTCGGCGTCAGTTTTCGAGCACCATCTCCACTCCAGAAGTTCTATACAACCTCCTTGGTCCGAACTGATGTAGTCCTCCTTCCACTGCTCGCGCGCGAGTGAACCAGTTCTTTTGTGTGGACTATGAGACTGTGCGCGAGAGAGCCAGTGCTTTTGCGTGGCCCAGGAGAATGTGGTTGGGAGGACTTCCATGTTGACGGGGGATAATGTGGTGTAGGTAAGTGTCTTCCACCGTCAGAGCGTATGTACACTAGGTGCGCCTCTAGTTGGAAAGTGTGTAATAGATGTTGTCGAACAACACACGTGATTGAGTTAGCCAGTGTCGTCATGTGTCGTCATGAATAAACAGCCTGGCTCAGTCGTTTGTTTGGCTCAAGCGGGTCTTGTCTCGCACTCCCTGTTCGTGCTGCGGGATTGTGCCGGCGTACGTCGCGCCCGCTACAGACGCCGGGCCCTTGTTGTCGGTCACCGCTCGCGACACAACAGGCGGCTTCATAACACAGAGGACCCAGGTTCGATTCCCCCCACGGGGAGCGTTTTTCTAACAGCGGTACTTTTGAGCAAATCGTTTGTGGATGGTGTGCCTCGAGGGAACGTTCGTCAAGCCAAGCATACCCACTTAGGGAGATTGAACATTGGCCACAAAAAACTTCAGCGTTCGCCGTATCATGGCAACACTTGCTCGGAACGAGAAAAACGCGTCATAGCGTACGCCCCTCGTTCATTCATCCTCGTGTCGCCATGCGCATGTGCTCTGTACCGCAGAAGAGCCGCGACTTGAACGTCGACGCGGCTGCAGGCGATCATTGACTCCACATGGCCTGGCCGCGGATAGTTCGCACGGCCGAGGGAGACGCCGCGCTTCGAGATGCTCGAAGTGCACAGCATTGGCTAGAGACGATACGTCCCACTAGCAGAGTTGCGTAGAAAAACGTAGACCGAAACGACTAGCTCACTCAGGCCTTGCTCAACATAAGGTCATTTAAATGGCATGCCGCCGACAACAACGGCGACACCACAACGATAACAAAACTCAGCTTTGTGTCCGTCAATGAGCACTTACAACAGCTTCGCCATTCAAGCCTTGAGCGTGCGAACAAGCTTCCCTGAATTTTTGTTCTTCTGCAATGGTGATTATAAACTTCAGCACTAAAAATGGGGAAAGAAGGGCGTATGTATGTATGTGTTCCCTACGCATATATATATATATATATATATATATATATATATATATATATATATATATATATATATATATATATATATATATATATCAGGGTGTCGAACCGAAAAAAATACCGGTTCGGTTACGGTTCGGGTTCGGGTGAAATAATTTCGTTCCGGTTCAGTTCCGGTTCGACAAAATCACGTACCGAACCGGTTCACGAACCGGTTCGGGAGCTTGAACCGGTTCGCGAACCGGTTCGACGAGTTGAATTATCACTGAAATTAGAAAAAAACATTTACTAGTTTAAAACGACCGTCAAGTCAAAACACAAACAAAAATTCAAAATTCTGCTGTTCCCCAAGGGCAGTGGCGCAATTGCAAAGCAAACTTTAAACAATCACGAGATATTAGAAAAACAAATGAAGTGGCGACGATTTACCACCTTCTTTCTCGCTCACATTATGTTGTCCCAGCGACTATTCATAAAGCCACCGCCAAGACATATGACGGTGGGATATATTTTCTGTCCTTTCCTTTTTTGTTGAAATCGCAATCGTCGCTATGCAATCACCCATCACGCTAACCTTGAAGCTTGAAATTTAGTCCTGCGTACTGGCGCGTTCAAATACCAGCGCTTAATACCAATAGCGCACATTTTTTTTTATATTTGTAACAAAACAGAAAAATCCTACAACAGGCACATAAATACTACCAATGAATTAGAATATTTGGTCACCCTGAATAATTTGTTAGCTGTCACCTTATCGAATGTGTTAGCCACACTTTTGTTAAAAGTAAGCTTTAGTTAATGCTCAGTCACTGCATTATTGCTCTGACCACTGCAATTCCTTTTGCGATACCGAAAGTGTGCATTACAATCAGTATGTCATCGTACCGCCTGAACCCCTACCATCGTTCCGTGTGCTACATTGCGGAATCTTACAACAGATAATGCGGTTACAAAATGAAAGGGAAATTTGTCACGCGGAGCATGAGATGGGACTTTTTGGGTAGACGCTCTTTAATTCGTCCACAGCAGTACTCCCCTCCGGAACGAGTCGCAGTAGAAGCAATGTAGCGAGTTGGGCAAACGGCTTAGCAAACGGATTAGCCACTGAGCAGCTCCTGCGGTCACACTTGTCAAGTATTAATAATTTGCAGGTGTCGGACCTTTTAAACAAATTATGAAATGCAAAAAGTTTGCACACATCGGGTGTGAGCTTTCGCTGTTGCGCAGTGGAGCACTCCTGCAGCCTGATTGCTCCAATGAAGTCGCAACTAGGGAAGGGCATAGTCGTTTTATATCCCCTGCAAGCTGCCGAGAATGACATTTCGTTTGGTCAGCTTGCACTACGCTCGCGCCTCCAGCAGCAACAGACCATTGCTACAATGGTGCTAATTCATTTCCCCTGTTGTTACATAGAGCGTGATAGTGTTCAATTGTCGGGAGGGGAAAGTACCCGAGCAAGTACGAAGTTGATGGTACGTGAAAGAAAAAAAGGCCTGAATTGCATTTACTGTGCAATATCAACAACAGAGGGTCGAACCATTTCGGCATGAACCGGTAACCGTTATTTTTTTTTCGGTTCAGTTCCGGTTCGGGTTCAGCGCGCTCAAAAAATAACGGTTCGGGTTCGGGTTCAGTTCCGGCAAAAATTTCGGTTCAGTTCCGGTTTACGGTTCGGTTCGGTTCCGGTTCGACACCCTGATATATATATATATATATATATATATATATATATATATCAATATATGTGTGTGTGTGTGTGTGCGTGTGCGTACTTTTGCTACAGTAAATTAAGTTAATAGTATGCGTACCCTGTCAGCGATTCTCCTCGACCCATCTTTGTTTAACCCGCCGCGGTGGCTCAGTGGCAAGGCGTTGCGCTGCTGAGCACGAGGACGCGTGTTCGATTCCCAGCCGCGGCGGCCGCTTTTCTGATGGAGGCGAAAAGCAAAAATGCCCGTGTGTACGACATTTCGGCGCACGTTAAAGATCCCCAGGTGGTCAAAATTATTACCGAGCCCTCCACTGCGGCGCGCCCCATCGCCTGCATTGCGTCGGCGCGTTAAACTCTACAATGCATCAATGATTCAATCAATAAATCAATCAACCAAGCAACCAATCAATCAACCAATAGATCAATCAATCAATCAATCAACCAACCATTCTTTGTTTACGCCCAAGCTGGCATTACTAACGGTGACAAACCACGTCGTCCTATCTTAAGGAATTCTGTCCACGTCGTCCAATCTTAAGCAATTCTGTAGTAGTCATTGCGCCGAAATAAATATGTGTACATACTTGTGCTCCCTCAAACAACGTTGAATGCATGCTACATAATAGCCATCGGCCAACCATTGTTTGCTTGATTTTTTGCCATTGTCTACGACCGTTGATCGAACCGAGTAGTGGTTGCAACATAAAACGTTAGCTTAATGTCGGAGTGAACTGTTTCCACCCTGCGTTTGTCACAAATGCAGACATTCGAACTTTCTACAAGCATTTTTGCCACATCAGATTTGAGTAAAAACAGGAATGATTGGTGTTTTTATGGGTGCAGAAGCAGTGTCGTTCTGTTTTAGGGCATGTGTTGTGTATGTTTTTATTTTAACGCATAACACTGCATACTAAACGGTTTTTCGGAGCGAAATCCTCCTCATTCGAAGCATTTAGAAAGTTCTGTGTTGTCAGAAAAGAAACGAAAAAAATATTGTGTAAGAAGTGATCGGCGCTTCCAAAAAAAAATTGAATATTCAGGTTTATTTATTTCGAGAAGTGATTTATGCGCCACAACGGGAACACAATGTTACAAACATAAATTTTTAATGCCAATGTGTCTCTTAAAGCCTCATCTGAGAAGCAACGCCGACGCCAATGTTTTTACACATACCAAGAACAGAAGAGGACCCAGAATAGATTGTTGGGGAAGTCCGGACGACACGTGTATTTTTTTATTGTTTGCCGCCATTAGCAGCTGTCTGGGAACACCAAGTCAGTTAGAGCAGGATCTAAGAAAAGATGTTTCCTTGAAAACGAGGAAAATACAGCTCTATAGAGGAAGTGCGCGTGACGCCTGACCCAGCGACATTGGCAGTCTGCAAGGGCCAGTGTTCGCAACCCTCGCCAATAAGTATAAATATATCATGAACTAACTGCACGAAATCTGTACTGAAATAATAATCTGCCCTAAATAAATGTCGGCAGTAAACAAAAAAATATTGTTCCTAAGATGAATAAACGTGCTCTACCACACAGCGTGTCCAATGGCATTGCAACAAACACTTATTAAAGAGGTTATTAAGCAGTTTTAACCGTGCCCGGAGAGCCCCTTTTATGCACGGAACATTGCATTTTCTATACAGGAAAAACTGAAAAAAAGATACGTTGACAGTTATGTTACCCGATCTATCAGGCGAGTATTGCTGGACTATTATATTCGTTATACTTGAGTACTATATATTCTAATGCTATGAGGGCTCGGACATTGCGTCTAGAACGTTAAGAGGAGGCATAGAACGTTGGTGTCCCCTCCCCTCCTTCCCCAGAACAATCCTCGTACGAACTTCAACAAAGTACAAAGTGAGGATGACTATAACCTCAGATAACGTCACCAAACGTCATTGCTAATGTGGACTGCAATTAGAGGAGAGCTCGGTTCATCCTCGCGATGACGGACGTCTTATAAATCCCTCCCAACACCCCGTCCGCCGAAGAAAGAAAATGCAGTCACTTTCTGCAACAGGTAAGGCAAAAAAAGCAATGGCCGGGATCTGCACACTTCAAGTTAGCGACAAAAGGCGGCGAGAGATGTATAAGCCAAGACCGAGTAGCATATCATTTCCGGCCGAGTCGTGATTCTCGTAATGATAATACATTAAGAAACTCGCTGTTCTCTGTTTTACCAGCAAACATACGTCGTCCCCATGCATTTAAGTGTCTGCATTTTCAACAGGCCGCTTCTTTGAGAGTAAACATTTTGGAGAAAGAGGGAGAGACGAGGGTGAGGGAAGAAGGTAGGAGGGAGTCCCCGTCATTTTTCCCCCATCAGACGGCGGCCAGGAGCCCTTCGGCCTTGGCGGCGTCTGCGGCCATCTGGACGGCCCGGGGTTAAGCGTCCGAGTCTGACTTTAAATCGCTTCACCAAGCCACGACCCCGAATGCGGAACAAAATCCCGGCTTAAAGGGGCCATGCAGACAAAATTCAAGTTCGGTTCATTCGAAAGAATGCCGTGTTAGAATAACATTGACACCAATTTTAACGCAAAACTTCCTCAAATAAGCTATATAATTAGGAAAAAAATAGAATGACCATGCGACCGACTAGCTCATTTCCCGCACTAGAGCCTGTGGGCAGCTGGGTCACTGCCTGCGGCCTGCAAAATCCAATGCAAATTAAATAGGGGTTGTAAACTTGCAGAACGAGGTATTTACGGTTAAGTTTAATGCATGTTCATTTTATAGCAGTACGAATGGTTGGGTAAGAAATGTAAGTTACCAACGCACACGTTAACACTGAAGCACCAATGCGTACTGCGCGCACTATGTCAGTTATAGCCACACAGCCGTACTGCGCGTTCAGCCTACACTGGCCAACCGGCGTAAGTGACATTCTGTTCTGTGACAGTATTATGTGACAAATCTTGCCAACAAAAAAAAAGCGAGTGTGGACAGCTGTTCAGAGCGTTATGGTGGCGTCACCTACAAGGACTGACAGCAAACAAGGCGTTCAATGTCTTAAGTAGCCCTCTTTGTTGGGCTACTTAAACCCGAAAATTCTGGTCTGTCTGTCTGTCTGTCTGTCTGTCTGTCTGTCTGTCTGTCTGTCTGTCTGTCTGTCTGTCTGTCTGTCCGTCCGTCCGTCCGTCGATTGATTCAGCCACCTGGCCAAAATATAAAGGAATTCTTGAGCAAGAAAATATAGGCAAAACCTTTGCAAACTACTAAATCTAATAGCATAATTTATCAACAGTGTTGAGCAAAAAGAAAACATCATGGGTAAATATTTGAGGCAAAGCATGAATACATAACAGTACTAGCAGTGTTATGTTAATTAGAAATACATAAGTGGTTGATTTTTCTTCCATTGCAAAATAAAAAAGCGTGTTGAAAATATTGTTTTCACCAATGGCGTACGCAAGATTTCGTTTCGGACGGTGCCTGAACCCGGAAATAAAGGAGGCGAAAAGGTAAAAAAAAAAACGCAACGCAGAAAAACAACTTAAAATCAATTAACAAAATCGGCATTCGTGGGGGGTACACTATAGGAGACTGTGTAAACATTATTTTTGTTCTTAACGACATCGCAAAATGGCTAACCGCATTGAGAGCAGACGTCCAATTTGTGCATGTTTGTTGGGTTGTCGCTTGTGAACGAAAAATATTTTTCAGTTGTCTGATACCCCTGTCACACTGGCACTTTCAATCACAATTGAGTCGATCCGGATCGAGCTCAATCCGGATCGGGCGCATGCTACACGGCAGTTTCAATCGCGATCGAGCTCTATCCCGCTCGAACTCTATCCTGGTTCCTCAAGCGCGATCGAGGTTTCCAAGCGCGATCGAACGAAAGCGGCGATACTCTCGTCCCCGCTCAGTAATGACACAGAAGGTGAACACTTCAACTAACGCTACAAACTGTGTCAAATAACTTGCCCCAAATAAGCGTGAGGTAACATTTACATAGTTACGTATACCTACGACCGCGAGAAGTTACGAGACGTCGACCGATGATGATGATGATGATGATTAGTGGCTTTCCCTTTGAATCGGGGCGTCGGTTGTCAGCAATCGACTTGCCTGTTTTATTACGTTTACATGCCCTACTCCCAGGTTAACCTATAGATTTGCTTCCTCCCTCCCATTTCTCCCTCTTTTCTGTTTTAATCTCCTCGCCCCCACCCCCCTTTTTTCTCCCCTCGCTGTTCTAAATTCTCGTCCGCATGATTACTCAACCTGCGTACCCATCCCTTCCCTGCTTTTCCTCCACCACCACTCCAGTCGCCTCTTCGCCACCTCTATGGCCTTGAAGTTGAGGTTCCCCCTCGCCCCAAATCCCAAAGCCTCCGCCAGCGTCGTTTCCCCCTCACCCCACGGTGGCTGTATCTCTGTGCAGCTCCTGACAATATGTTCTATAGTTTCTCGATCACTGCCGCAGCATGCACACGTTTCATCCTGCTGCCTGTAGCTACCCGTGTATGCCCGGGTTCTCAGGCACCCTGCCCGTGCCTCGAAGAGCAACGCACTGCCTCTCGTATTGCCATAGAATCCCTCCTTCTTAATTTCCCGTTTCTCTGTCCTATAAGTCTCCAGGGTTTTTTTCGCTTCCATTCTCTCTGCCCACTTCGTCGTCTCTGCTGCCTTTACCTGCTTTTTAACTGTTGTGTAAACCCCGCTTTCCCCTACCGACTTTCCGTACCGCTTGGTCAGCTGTCTGGTCCTCCGTCTCCACCGCGTGTCCACGCTCCTCAAATACAGGTACTTAAACACCCTCGCGGCCCATCTTTCGTCCTCCATGTCACGAAGTCGCTCCTCAAACTTTATCTTGCTCTGCGCCTCCCTCGCCTCGAAAGACGACCAGCCCATATCCCCTTGTACCGCTTCATTTGTAGTTTTACTGTGGGCCCCTAGGGCCAATCTGCCTACCGCCCTCTGATTTACTTCCAGGCCCGCTTGGGCCTCTGACTTCATGCACAGAACCGAATTCGCGAAAGTTAATCCTGGTACCATGACCCCTTTCCAGACTCCCCTTACCACCTCGTATTTGCTGTATCCCCAGAGGGCTCTATGCTTCATTATAGCCGCGTTCCGTCTTCCTTTCGTCTTAAGGTGAGCCTCATGCGCCTGCGTGTAATCTTCGCTGTTGTTCAGCCATACTCCTAAATATTTATACTCTTTCACCAATGGTATTTCTACTTGCTGCACTGATACTGTTTTGTGCTCCTCGCCGTCATTAAAGACCATGATCACCGATTTTTCTCTGCTAAAGGATAGCCCTAGGTGCGTCGCTTCTTCACCGCATATATCCAGCAAGCCCTGCATACTTATCCGGTTGTCCGCCATCAACAATATGTCGTCTGCATACATTAGTCCCGGAACCCGTTGTTCCACCACCTGCCCGTTTTTCATGTAGGATAAGTCGAACCCCATCGTGCTGACTTCTAGCTTCCTTTCCAACCCCGTCATGTAGATCATGAACAGCAGCGGAGAGAGAGGACATCCTTGTTTCAGACCCTTGTAGGTGTATACAGGCCTATTGTATGTTACCCCCTCCCACACTATTTGCACTTGGTTCTCCCGGTATAGCTCCCTGAGTAAGCTAATGAATTCTGCCCCAACTCCCTCGTCCTCCAGGATACTCCAAAGCCGCTCCCTGTCTACATTATCATAAGCCGCTTTAATGTCCAGAAAGGCTAACCACAAAGGTCGGTTTTGCATTTTCGCCACCTCTATGCATTGGCTTACCACGAATAAGTTGTCGTCTAGTCTTCTGTCCTTTCGAAACCCATTTTGAAGCTCCCCTAATATCCTATTTTCTTCCACCCACTGCTCTAGTTCGAACTTCACTGCCTGCATTGCTAACCTGTACAGCACTGACGTGACGGTTACTGGCCTATACGAGCTTGGGTTTGTCCTGACTCCTTTGCCCTTGTACACTAAGTTCATCCTGCTCATTTGCCACGCGGCTGGTATTGCCTTTTCTTCTATCCTTGTTCTGATGGCTTGCAGTAGCTTTCCCTTGCTCTTTGGTCCTAACTGGTTAATCAACTCCATCGGTATCCCATCCGTGCCTGCCGCGGTATTCTTGGGGACCTTTTCCTCTGCTCTTTTCCATTTCAGCTTGTCCCCATCTATCTCCAGACCTTTCGGCCTACCCGCCGCGACATCTCTGTGTCGTTGCGGGGCCTCTTCATCCACCTTACCGAACTTCTCCGTGATGCTTTTGTGCAGGTATGCTAATGCTTCCTCTCCCTTGAGCATCTGTCCCTGCTCGTTTTCTATAGTACCGCCTTCTGTGGGACTCGTACGTTTCCCTAATGCCTGCACATGGTTCCAAAACCTTCTCGGCGCGTCTCTACCCCTTCCTCGTATTTGCGTTACCCATCGCACCACAATACAATGTTAGCGCCATCTAGCGTACACGAGTGCAACCTGTGCAACTTTTCGATCGCGATTGAAGCGGGCCGTGTAGCAGCGCCAGTGCGTCGAGTGCGCTCGAAAACTCGATCGCGATCCACTTCAATCGCGATTGAAAGTGCCCGTGTGACAGGGGTATTAATTGGACAATAAACCGAGTCAGTGCCCTTGCTGTGACGTCCCCGCCCCCCCCCCACCCCCCCACCCGCAAATCTGGAATTTTTGCAGTAAGCCGCGGCCCCCTCGCTCCCCCATTCTCTCCCCTCCTTCCCCGCGTTCGTACACTAGTGGTCTTCACCAAAATACAAAAAAGGGATCGTGCCTGTGCCTGGACCTCGAGGTGAATTTCCAAGCAGTACAACAGTAACAAAAAGTTGCAAATGGAATTGCACTGCGAACAAGGAACAATTGGATCGACTTGAGCCAACATCGACCGCTCTTATCGTGGGAGGAACGAGACGGGAGGGCAGCACGTGAGAGGGGGAGTGGGAGAGAAGACAGGCATTTTTACATGGCGAGGGCGGCAGAAAACTATCGTCTCACAACGACATTTACAGCGAAGCGAGCTGATAAAGCGGACGATTTCTTCATTAAACTTCTGTGCATTTCCTGCACTACTTCCTAGTCCAAGTGCATGCAACGCTGCTCTAGAGCTGCGCAAGGCAAGGGGCGCCGTGAGCGCAACGGTAGCAAATTGCTACGCATGGTGCGGCTCAGGGCTGCTATAAATGGGGAAAGTCAAATCGACAGTAGAGTGCACACCACGATACTGGTCGTGAGAAAGTCCGCACGTTTGCCTGAGGACGCGGGTTCAATTCCCGGGTGCGGCGGCCGCTTTTCTGATGGACGAGAAAAGCAAAAAAGTTTCACCATCTTCCCGTAGGGGAACCCTGAGTAGTATGCGAAGCAGCCACGGGGCCAACGCAAGTTCCCATTTTGTAGTTACCGGCGGCATTGCCCGCGGCACTCATCGCGGCGTTGCGGGAGGAGAATGAGGGGAGCGGAGCTACCGCGGAGCTACAGTGGCGCCCCCAGCGGAGTATGCAGCGGCTACCGTCGCGCCTCCAACCCTAAGCTGTTCGCATTATCGCGCGCGGAGCCGCAGGTGTTGCCATTCGTTGTGCAATCCCGGAGAGGAGAGGAACGTCGGAGAGGAGAGGAGGAATGCCGGAGAGGAGAGGAGAGTAGGGGGAGGAGGATGCGCCTGCGCAGTGGGGGTGTGGACGCCGCACAACGGCGGAGGGAACAGGCGTGACCATAAGCTGCTTCGCATCTAAGTGTTCGAGATTTCGGCGCGTGTTAAAGGAGCCATGAGGAGAATGTACAACTTCGTTTAAGTTGAAAGAACTAGGATTCAGTATCTCACTCAGATCCATTACAGCCACAAAATATGTTTTTTAACGAAAAAAAGCAAGTATTTAAAAACTTTCAAATTTTGCGCCACAGTGACGTGTTATGAGCAAGAATGACGTCATACAGGCCAACACTAAAACACAATTTTCAGTGCGTGAACTGCACGTTGGCAATCAAGTGATGCGGTCAAATGGAACTAGAGGCCCTATTACAGACGTCTAGTCATGTGTCGTCGCGACAGGTCAGTTAGGCAGCTGCCAATCGCACAAACAAGGTTCCGTGACGTCATAGAAAAGTTGCGGGAAATTGGCTAGGGCGTCGCGACTGATTCACAGGTTTTCTTTAACATTTCCGTTATTGTTTTTAACATCTTCGTTATTTGAAGATTGCGATGGTATTGGTATCATTGTTACGGGACCAATATTTCTTTCTAATAAACCCAACTTGTATTTTGTCTTCATGGCTCCTTTAAAGATCCCCAGGAGGTCAAAATTAATCTGGAGCCTTCCACTACGTCGCGCTTCATCGCCTGCGAAGCGTCGGCGCGTTAAACCGCATATTCAAAATCAAGTCAGCACGCCCCTGCTCTTGGTCGTCGCATGTCAATCGCGGTGCAGCACTGTGGCGCCGGTTCTTTTCTGTGGAAGCAAAGGAGCACAGTACAGAGAGTCGCCGTCGGCATTCGCACGCGGTGAAGCGCTGTTCTATTGAATTGCGGGGATTTGGGGTGCCCTCGATGCACACATTGGCGGCGTGGCCGAGAACATTAGACGCCTGGATCGTGCCATAGCCTGCCAACATGGTCTGTGGGACGCATGCCGGAGGGGACGTACGTACATTTGGCGAATGTAACTGGCACTGCTGTATGCTCCATCGTTGATGGCACAATTTGTAGAACAGGGGGTAATTTGCAATCACTAGGAGTAAATGAACGTGCCGCAGCAGCCACCGTGGTAGCTAGAACGCGGTGGTGTGCACCCTAATTGGCATATATTTCTCACTAATTAACGGCTTCTCTTAATGAATGATATCCACGAATGGCAAAAAATAACGCTGAAGATTCGTTTACTGAAAGGAAAGAAATAGAAAGGAAGAAATCTTCGTTGTGAGGGTATTCTGTATAACCGTGGTCTTAACAATTTTCTTAATGGGGGTAAAAAGGTTGGCAGGCTGTTTAAGACAAACAGGCCGCTGAAAACGTTTCTTTCTTTAGTCGGAATATGCTAAAAGCCGGAACGCAGACAAATGGCAATAACGTCGACATTGACAGTGCGGTGTCACTGATGAGGCATCTTCAAGACCGATCCGTTCACACCTAGCACTATAGATCATACCGGAGCTGGGCTTATAGGTGCTTGTAACGGTTCTGTAATTAGCGCATCAGAATGGGGCAGATAAAATATAAGTTGTCTCTACGAACCCGAACGTAAAATCACAGACAAGAACGTTTTATGACCTTGAATTCGCTTTGGTGATCGCCACAGAAGAGAGCCTAATTCCGCACAAGGTAAATGTGTTGCATGCATGCAGCGCATGCGCAATAATTCGCCGGTGGCAGAGGTTCGGTACACAGGCGGATAATCTGTGAAATTCTTGGTACAGCGCCCACGCCATTAACGAAACAAATTGCTGGCTGTGCCCAGTGTGAATGGACGTATGTCCCGACGCTCTGCATTTCATCGCCAGTCAAGAGCTCTCTTCACGTCTGTGCTTCGAGTGCTACGGGTCATCCTTTTCGCCATCGCACCAGGAGCCCATCGAGGTGACACTCGACACGGTACCGTGTTTCAAGGCCGTTTTACGGCCACCCTTTCGCCGCCGGCGACGGCTTCGCTAAGCCTACACCATGGAACCGCCGGGGACCAGGTTGCGCCGACACCACCGCCATCTGATGACTGCAGACAACAACAGGCGACGCCGATTCAAGCAGAAATGCCGCCGCGGTTACCACAGCAACAAGAACGGCAAGCACGTGCCGATCTCGAAGCAACTCCTGGCGCGAGCACTGAGGCTTGCCGCGAAGGGCCACACCAGCATCGGCGCGAACGCTCGAGGAAAGACAAGCAACGCTATGGGAGGAGCCGCAGCGCTCGCCGCAACTGCCACGACAGGAGGGGCTCTTCGAACGCCTCAGACAGCAGTACAACGGGAAAAAGAACGCGCCGCGGCCTCCTGACGCATTCGGCTCAAGAAAATGAATCGGCCATCTGTCGCGAAATTCATGTCCCTCCTTGACGGGTTTTTTTTGCCGCGCGTCATTTCTTGCCGTTCGCCGAGGGGAGCCGTACCGCGAAGCGAAGGAATGTTCTCGCCGCCATTGTCGCACCCGGGTCGGCTGGCCATGTGTTTCGGGGAGAGAGGTGGGCGAGAGTGCCGCAGCCTACTGAAGGCTGCGCCCCGGGAATTCTCGGAAGACGCGCGGCCCGGTGGAGGGTGTGCGTGGTGCAGCGCGGGGTTTCCGGCGAGAATGGGCTGAGAACTGGTGGTGGCCGGACGTACGGCCGGGACGCGGCGTCGGCCTTGAGGGCTGTGCTGGGGAGGCCGAGCGACGACGGCGGTGAACTTCAGGCCCCCCAAGATTCCTCAAGGAGGCGACAGTGCGCGGCCGGAGTTCACCCAAATTGCGTCGCTGATCAGCGGTGCCCCACCACAGACGACCGACAGCCTCCGTCACCCCGGCGAGACCATCAGCCGGACCGCAGCTAAGATGTTCTCCCCTTCTCCACCTTTCCTCGGACTCTTCCTATTCATCTTCTGTGTTGTATTTCCCTAAGCGGACTGCACGGGCTTATCCGCCTCCTTCAGTGCACCGCGCGGTATGTGTTTCTAGCGGGCCTATTGTTAGTAGTTGGGGGAAGCCTCCAACCCCGCCTATTGTATACTCTACTGTCCCCTTCATTTACTGTCGTCTTCTCCTCGGGCTCGTAACGGCGTGTACCTTTTCTTTCATTGTGATTAATGTACTTCGTGTCGGTGTCTTGGCAGCTCTGACCCCAACGGGGTGTCAACTGCAGTGTGTATTAACTCGTCAACCCTCCTGTCTGTCTGTTTCGAATTTCCTGTGAATGTGAAGTAAATGCCCGTTGTTTTGAAACTGTTTTCCCGTGCCCCGTCTCGTGCCTCACGCCAGCGGCCAATCAGGCGTGGACCTATCGCCGGTTAGCAGGTCCGAACCACATTCTCGAATTCGCACGTAAGGGGGAGTTGTTTGTCGCTCCTCCCGTCCGAGACATCGGCCACTAAATTATTACCTCGCTCAATTCTGTGACACCATCTCAAGTGACGAAGACGGCATGGAAACATACGTGGCGAAAGAGCGCGCCGAGGAATGCGGCCATGATGTTACAGTGCCTGACCCAACAATGGAAGTCACCGGTGCACATCTCAAGAACTCCGTACTCACCACTGCATCACAGGCGGACCGGCCTGCAACCGATTTTAACGTGTGCGACGGTGACGGTGTTGACACCGGAGGAGCCTACCAGGTTCAACAACGGCATAAACGTAAGCAACTAAATCCTTATTCTGAACCTCCCGTGGAAACGTATGTCCTAGTCATACGCCCGCGCGCCCACGAGAATCTCAGCACTTTACCAACTAAGGACCTCCACTTCGCACTCATCTCCGCAGCACCCGCAGAGAATGTTACAAAACCTATGACGTACAGAGTTCATCCTGCGTCGAACACAATCACGGTGCTGGTCCATGACAAAAAACAAGCCGACGCCCTACTCAAACTGACGAACCTCGAAATTCGGGGTAAACAGGTTGCTGTGCAAGTCTACCAGGCTCCCGGACGAGATATGTGCCGTGGAGTGATCTATAACATCGACTGCAAAGAAAGCAAGGCTGAACTTAAGGCGGCGTTGTCGTGCAACCGTCAGAGAATACTTGACGCACGCCCAATGGGCAGCCGTGGAGCATGCCTGTTGACGTTTGAGGGGCGACGCCCACCTAGATCTGTGATTTATTACGGCCGCATTTCTCGAGTCACGCTCTACGAACCCAAATCGGTCGTATGCAGTCGCTGTCATCGGTTCGGCCACAAGAAAGACGTGTGCCCTCACCAGGAAGTATGTGACACATGCGGCAAGAACCACGGAAACGATACCGCTGCCGTCACTAAATGCAAGGAAGCAAATATAATGACCTGCCGCAACTGTAAGAAGCAGGGACATGTGGCTACCGACCCAAAATGTCCGACTAAAATTAAGGCTGATGCTGAACTAGCCGCAAAGCGCCGACCACGGTCACAGACCCGAGGGAACAGATACGGTCCCCTTCGATCACCAAGCGGTGGCAGAACACCCGGACAATGCGATGCGGAGTTACCAGATCATGCCTCACAAGAGCGTACCACTACAGCGCTGCCGTCACCAGCAAATGGCGCAGCGCGCGGACAGCAGCAACGTTCGAGCAACTCGCAACCGGCGCATGTTGAGCGTAAACGGCATGTCTCGCACGCCGCGGCGACCACAACACCCAGCCAGATCGAAGAGACTGCAAAGACATCAACTAGTGCTACAAAGGAACAACCTCCACTGAAGGGCATCCTGCAAGAGGAAGCCACTATTCAAGCCGAGTTGGAAAAGCTCGCGCAAGAAGCAGCTGACCTTCGACGACGACTCGAAGAAACGAAAGCGCGCCATACCGCCCTCCTCAAGCGACTCCGCGCTGCACGGCGGGAACAGCCGTACACCGGGCGACCACCTGCACAGGAGGATTCCGCTACGGCAGCGATGCAGCCAACGGGCCTGGCACAGCTGCTTCATCAACTGTTTCAACCGCTTCTTCAAGCCCAAGAAAAGCACTACCAAGCACAAGAGCAACACTTCCGTCGTCAACATGAACTCCTTCAGCGGCTTGTCACGTCCCACGCTTAGCTACGCGGCCTTGGACCTGCCGCCCGGCATTCACCCTCACCTGGTGTTCGTGAGACTGTCAGGGACAGGGTACGTGACCTTCGATCAATCTACGGACTCGACAAATACTGTTAACTGGACATGGCTCCGCCACTTATAGTGCAATGGAACTGTCGCGGACTCCGCCGTAAAATCTCCGCTTTTAGGCTTTACCTTCAATCCCTCCCACACCCTCCATCTATCATACTCCTTCAGGAAACCCACGGTGTATACAACATTGCAGGGTACGATTCATTCATACAGCCCAGTATACCGACTCGCCGCGATCCCAATCCTCGTACCTATGTTGTGACATATGTCCTCCGCACATTACCAACTCACCAGGTAGATGTTTCCGCATACAACTCTATTATGTCGGAATCGGTCCTTACTATCGCTCAATTTCCTGGATGCTCTATCCCACTAGTTGTCATGAATTCGTATTGGCTTCCTAAGGCGAGACCCGCTTTGGGGTGGTTAGGTAAGATCCTTCGCTCCTACCGCGATCATGCTGTTATTTGGGCTGGGGATTTTAACGCTCACCATCCTGATTGGCTCTACACATACACCTCACCATCAGGTCGACTCCTAAGGCGGGTCACTCAGCAACTCCGATTTTCTCTACTTAATGATCTAACCAGCCCTACACGACAAGGCAATAGTTGCCAAAGAGATACGATTCCTGATCTCACTTGGGCAATAGGCTTGCCTTCGGCTATATGGGAAGTCCAGGATAATTCTCTAGGCAGCGATCATCACATTATTCACACAACTGTACCCTTGAATGGTGCTTCAATTCCGTCACCGCGAAGTGCTCGCCTCACTAATTGGAATGGTTTCCGGGAATCAATCGATACGGCTGCCATATCTGATTTAAGCACCTGGAATTCTGAAATTCTCGACGCCTATGGCCATAACACCAAGCTTATTGCTCTTTCTGACACACGTCCGGCTGTTGATACACATCTTTTACGCCTTTGGGATCAGCGTCATGCGCTTATGCGCCGATGGAAGCGTAATAAGCGCAATCGCTCCCTCAAAGCACGCATCGATGCTCTCACAATCGAGGCTCTAGAATATGCGCGCACTCTTGAAACATCCAACTGGCTGTCCTTCTGTGACTCTCTGAGTGGAACACTGCATACAACTCGGATTTGGCAACTTATCCGTTCCATGTCCGGGCAGGCACGGCGATCCACGCACATCACATCGTTGCGGTTGCAGACAGGTCTTAGCTTGGCTGATTTGGCTGACGAACTTCAAGCTTCCTTCTTTCCTTTTCCTTCTTTGCCTCCGCCACTTCATCCTGTCACTTGTCCCACTCAAGAACCTTTTGACGCAGATTTTACATTCGCTGAACTCCGCGCTGCACTCACCGATTGCAAACGACACACAACACCAGGACCGGACCTGATTACATACTCCCACTTAAGGAACCTTCCGGATTTCGCTCTAGAAACTCTTCTACATTTCACCAATGAAGCATGGCGAACAGGCTGTATCCCCCCTGAGTGGAAGACTGCTAACATCCGCCCTATTCCATAACCAGGCAAATCACTTGCTTTGAACAGTCTACGCCCAATTTCACTTACGTCCTGTGTTGGAAAACTGATGGAGCGTATGGTCCTGCATCGTCTCACTTGGCTTCTTGAACATAGCCAATTCTTTGACTGGACTATGACTGGATTCCGCGCTCACAGGTCAACACAGGATACAATGCTGCGAATCCAACAAGAGGTGTACGCATATCCGAGCGCAGCCCAACTTAGAGCAATCGTGAGTCTAGACTTCCAAAAGGCGTTTGATGCAGTTTCGCACTCTGCAATTCTTGAACAAATCCGGATACTTACGCCTTGCTCCCGACTGTACAACTACATCCACAATTTTCTGACCACACGACTACACTCTTTGGTGTTAGAGGACTACCGCCAAACCCCCTGAACTCCTACCAGAGGAGTTCCTCAGGGATCTGTCCTTTCCCCTACTCTGTTCAATTTAGCACTTCGCCCCCTGCCTCGTATGCTACATTCCGTTCCTAATCTCTCGTTTGGACTGTACGCCGATGACATAACCCTTTGGTGTTCTACCGGCAGCCCAGCTGCACTGTCCGACACACTTCAGGCTGGAATTGATGCGGTCCACTCGTTCGGGTCAAGCGTAGGTCTCACACTATCTCCGCAGAAGTCTGAGTACCTCGTGGTCACTGATGAGCGTTTGCGGGCTAAAGCTAGCGACCAACGCTCTCAAGTAGAACTAGTGATTGATGACATTCCTCTTCCACGTAAGGCCTGGCTGCGCGTCCTCGGCTTCGACCTACAGGATAATGGGAAGGCCTTAAAGTGGCTCAATCGATGTAAGGCTCAAATTACCCAACTAACTCACATAATCGGCAGGCTGACCCGACGTCGCCAAGGCCTACGAGAACACGATATTACGCGACTTGTGAACTCTCTAATATATACTCGCGTTCTTTACGCACTGCCGTACGTAAAATTAACGTCATCGCAGCGATCCCAGCTTGAGCGGCTCCTCCGGCCTGCCACCCGCCTGGCTCTAGGGGTACCTAGATATACCCCCTCGCTAAGTTGGAGGCTGCTCAGCCGTTCGCATCATTGTCAGATCAAGTTGATCTTCATTTGGCGGCACAACACACTCGTCTCCAGCTTACTTGGAATGGGCGTCTCTCCTATCCTCACTTCATTACGAGGTAGCTTCGTTACCTGAAATTACAGCGACATACCCCCCTTGGTATCCACTCCCTCGCATAAAAGTTGCTACCATTCCAATCAATGTATCCGCAACCTCGCATGCAGGACGTCGTCGAGCTCGAATATGCACTCTTCGCTACCGCTATGGTGATCTAGCAACAGTGACGTACACAGATGCCTCCTTCTCATCCAAAGACGCACGCGGGGTCACAGTAGTTGTTCCTCCTACCCACCCGCCCTTGCAGAAAAGATACTCGGCCGTTCCTTCCGTCCTGTCTCTAGAGGCTCAAGCAATAACTGACGCAATCTTATCGTTAGCCGCTCCTGGTAACCACGTGATCCTCAGCGACAGTCAGGATGCTCTGCGCTTGTTCCAGGAGCAGACGCTTCCCATCAATATTATGCATGCACTCCACACTCATCTGGCCAAACACACTGGTACTAGCTACGTGCTGGACTGGGTTCCTGGTCACGCTGGCGTTCCGGGCAACGAGCTGGCGCATCAGCTCTCCCGTGCTCCGTCCCAACCGGGAGACTCGGAGACGCCCTGGCCAAATCCTTTCCACCCACCCACGCAAGCGCGACAAGCCCGTCTCCATCGACGCCAGACTGTGCAACAGTTAATCAGGGATAGGCAGACTCTTCCGTCTCCCTCTCACCTGTTACCCCGGGCAGATGCTTGTCTTATCCGGCAAGCGCAAACGGACAGCCTTCCAACTTCGCACATACTGCATCGACTACAAGGCCATCGCAGCCCTGCGCGGTGCTCCAAGTGCTCTGGCTTTCCCAATACGCCGCATGTTCTTTGGTACTGTTCTGGTTCGCAACCATCACTCGCAATTCATCTTAAATCCCTTACACCTCCTCCCTCTTCTCTCCAAGACTGGCTCGCGCCACCGGAGGGAACAGACCGAGTGGCCTGGTGGCGAGCTTTGGTGGCTCACGTTCGTCAGGTTCTCCCGTCTGTATAGATAATTTTGTTCCTTTCAGAACCTCGGACTTTGGGGGTCTTTTTCTTTGTTTTTTGTGTGTCAATAAAGTTTACCAACAACAACAACATATTGCTTTCGTGCTGATATCTCTTATTTGTGAGCACGCTGTCCAAGGGACGTGCGTACAGCCATGTACAAATGTAAAGCGAACACGAAAATAGGAACCACAACACGCAAAATCGAAGAATTCGGTACGTGGAGATCAATGATGCGGTTGTGGTATATTTGGAAAGTCACGTTTGCAATGTTTGCTGCTGTTAGGGATGGATGACAAAATATGACGTTTACAGAAAGAAATTGCGCTATTTCTGTGTTCCCGTTCATGCCGGCGCATTCGCATTTCGTTTGTTTATGATTGTACACATTTTCCACTTACCATAAAGCCTGAAATAGGCGTTGTATTTCACAGAAACCTTGCAACCTTGCCAGGCGCCCAAAAAATCCGGGGACATTCCTACTAACGTGAAACCTGGGGTGGGACGGCGCATGCAGTATATACGTGTATTCTTGGCACCTTGGCGTTTTTGCCCACGGAGATGAAACCGTTGGGGGAGTGGAGATATACAGCTTTGCAGTAAAAGTGTTTTGTCTTGGAAGCACGAAGCTTTAGCGTGAGGCGTAAACGAATGTCTCGGTGCTTTTTTAGTACGTGTTATGTTCTAGCTCGAAGCGCGAACGAGTTTCCTGGTGTTTTCGTACCGTGACTACGTGAGACGACGATTACGACAACGATTACTACGGCGCCGACGACAGGATACGTCAACAGCCCCAGCCCCTAAAAAGATCTCGAAAGCGTTGTAGCAGTGAGGGCCGCATTGCCACATCTTTTCAGCTGTAGATGTACGTAAACGCAACTGTACATCGTTTCATACTTACTAAGGTGAACCTTTCCATCGGGATTCTCTAATATAAATTGGCGCGCCAGCCCCGCAACTGAGATTTGCCGTATAGGCTGTCATACGATGATATTCCTGAAGAAGGTAAAAAAATGAAAGGGATTTTTTTAATGAAAGGAACTGTCTCTTTCTCTGAGCTCCCGCGGACTGCGGATGTCATTCCCGGAATACCGGAATCACGACGAGCTAATTTTTTGTAAGCGTTTTTTGAAACGTAAAGGTCCTTTTTCTTTGACGAAAATAGCTTCCGAAAGTTTCCGCGGCAAGCTCTTTCCGACGTTACATTCTCCCGAATATTGCAACGTCACCCGCAATTCGAAACCCAAAGGAGGGAATGAATGTTGTCAGACTGGCTGGAGGCCGAGAATAATAATGAACTTTCGCGAGAACACGAGCTTCCGCTAAGCACGAACGAATAAGCAATTTAAATGTTGAACTTGCCAGAATGTTCGGGTTTTGTCGCTTTTTCCGTAAGTATCATTTTGCACTCACCTTGAAGCAGCCGGCCATCGTGGCGGGATGCACGAAACCCACTAATGCCCAACGCGATAAGCAACACGCTATAGCCGCAATGCGCTCATTTTCTTGGGCTACCGACCACAAATTAGAACGTAGCAAAGTGAGGATCGAATACTATCGTAAGGTGGCCGCTTATAGGAAATACCAGGAGCAATTCCCAACTAGAACAGTTTGTGGAGAGGAAAACAAATTCACGAGCGGGCCTTGAAGGGGCCCTGTAACACTTCTGATAAACGCTTTCACTCTTTCCTTCGCGTCTGGAAGCACTGCGAAAGCTACAGTTATCGCCAGCACGGAGCGGCACTGCGTAATTTGCTCGTCGCACCAGATACGCCTTCCGTTTCTGCTTTGTTCTTGTGGCTTTATTTTTAAAGTTGCTTTCGAAAAGCGTTCATTGCTGCAACTGAAGGAAAACCGGCCAACAGCCGCTACAATGCCTCAGTGACGTAATTCGGGCCGTCGAAGAACGTCAAGACCGGGAAAGAGAGACAAATCTTTTGAGCGACTTTCCAAGTTATCTGATGGTCATAGAGCAGTAATTTTTAGCTGAGGTACTATGCGACCCCCTAATTTTTGCAACCCCCTATGCGACCCCCTAACGCGACCCCAGACATTTTTGTCTGACCAGACATTTTGTCTGACCAAACATTTGTCTGACCAGACATTGACCAGATGTCTGACCAGACATATGACCAAACATTTTTGGCTGACGTACTTTGCGACCCCCTACTTTAAGTACTAGGCGTGTTGGGTGACTACGTTCTGCAAGCATTTAAGATTTCAAAAAAAGTTGAAAAAAGTGTTGCAGGGTCCCTTTAAACATAGTCCGACTCTTTGTGAAAGCATGCGAATGGCAAAATGTGTTCTTTATTTGATGGTTCGGAAAGACAAGATCTGATGTCTTTTATTGTAAACAATTTTTATTCAGGCATCAGTTCTTGCATTTATAGCTGAGTGAGAAGCGCTATTTTATTTGAAGGCGTCAACTGCTCCAAGAAAGACTAGTTTTGAAAACAGCGGTGTTCGGTTAGGCCTTTAAATCGCCAAAATTTCACCGCCCAAAGCACTGCCCTGCTAAAGGAGTGAAAGTTTTCTCACCAGCAATACCCCCAAGCAACCCCGTCAAACTCGATCGCGGCGAGGTGGTGATACCGGTCTTCTTGTATATACTGAAAGCGGAAGAGCAGAACCACCATTTATTTCAGGTGTCATGACGATGTTGTTGCTATTTTAAATTTAGAATATTTTTCCCCGAAATTGCAGAATCTGCATTCTGCTTTGCGAAATCTATCATGCCCGTTTTCCTTTCAAATGAACCAAGCGCTGCAGTTCTTACTAACGCTTTGCACTCGCAAGAGGTAAACATTCGTGAGTAAAAATCTAGCTTTATGTGTTTTTCTATTACGGGCATTTCTTTAATAAGAAAATCCGAAAATTTTCTTTAGCGAGAGAAAAGTTTTGCTTTACTATGCCACGCCTTCGTCGCTACAACGGGTGCTTAAAAAATGCATAGCTCGAACTGAAGCTACTGAATAGTAGTGAAGGAATGCAAATGTTGCCAATTTAATAAAGACATTCATTTCATGCGGATCCTCTGCAGTTTATGTCCCCAAAAATAGCGCAAAGCATTTCTTACCAGTCGTTTTACTGAAGAAAACAAATTGGCACACCGTGCACAGATATGTGGAAATCGACACAACGCGAAGCTTTCACCGTTGCATACTTCGGCGTTGCGTTTCTTAATGTTTTTTAGAGTGGTATTGCGCGCGGCGTAATTTCCGACTTTTCCGAGTGGTGAACAGTGGCAGATGCGTGGAGAAATACGAGATGTAAGGAGAAACGTTCAAAGTCTCAATCACTCTGGGGAAGACGCCAGCAGCTCCAAGCACAAAGAGCGTTGCACCCGGAGTAACGTCTTTCCCAGGCGCTGGGTCGGCATTCGCGCCCTCGCCGGCGCCTCAGGTGCCTCCCTTTCCCGGCCCCGCGGGTGCGATACGCGATAAGCAACACACCATCTGGCTATCAGGCCAGCGTTATCTGGTGGAAGATAAAACCCAGCGGCACACCCGGCAAGAATGCTAGCAGCAGCAGCCCCCGTAAAACAGTAAGGAGAGCCCCCCCCAAAAAAAAAGTTCCTGCATTTTTGCAGCCGCCCCATTCCATAACGGCGATTTCCCGTGCAAGCCGGGTGAACTTCTCAAGCGTTGTAGTCCCACCCGAGGGTCGAGCGCCAGGCCGGGGAGTCGCTTGTACCTATTTTACCCGTAGATGCCCGGCAACACCACGGCACACGAATGCACATGGTGCCTTCCACAGCCACGGTGGACGCTCAACTCGCAACCGCCTGTGGCAGGACATGCCGCCAGACTCTTTCAGCCCCGGCAATGGCGCAACGCGGAATGATGGCCGGGAGCCCCGCCAGATGGACAAGGGTCATGGGCCCCTCGCAAGGGTAAAGGCAGCTTTCCAGGCGTGCATTCCCCTTTCAAGGGTCCGCACTCGACCAGGGACGTCTGTACCCATTAAAGAAACCGGTGGGTGCACGGCGATACCAGGATTCGAGCCCAGTACCTCCCGCATACGAGGCGAGTGCTGTACCTCTGAGCCATCGCCGCGGTGTAAAAGTTACGGCCCCTTCCACTGGGGCATTTCCCGACGAAGTCGGGTAACTTCCCAAACACTGGATCCCCTGTTCAGGGGGATCTCAAAGCTCTCAAAGCTGCAGAACTAGTCCCTGCTTTTAGGGACGTGCGTCAATGCATGCACTATCCGTGTTTACGAGTAGCAAGGCATGACGCGATGGGATCGCGGCACGCTGTCGTTCTCTGTATTTATACACTGCGTGGTGCGCACTATATATGTATACGTCGGGACGCTACTCCGAATGACAATAGTGTGTAGAACTTGATCCCAGTCGTGGCGCCGCGCTGTGTTGTCTGTATATAGTCAGTCGACATCCTCAGGGTTAACGCAAGGCTATTGTTACACTGTATTACATGTAACCCGGCGTTGTACGAAGCATCGCAGACGTTCCCCTGCGGAGAACCAAAGCAACATTTCGTTAGGAGGAAAACTTGAAAATGCCGCTTCACCCGCTGCGGTGGCTCAGTGGCTAAGGCGTTGCGCTGCTGGGCCCAAGGACGTGGGTTCGATTCCCGGCCGCGCCGGTGGCTTTTCTGGTAGAGGCGAAAAGCGAGAAGGCCCGTGTAATTGAGATTTCGGCGCACGTTAAATATACCCAGGTGGTACAAATTATACCGGCGCCCTCCACTACGGCGCGCCTCATCGCCTGATTAGCGTCGGCGGGTTAAATCTCATAATCTATCAATGAAAACGCCGATTCGCCATTTTAAAAGCAAACACTCCACAATATAATCACCTTGTTATGCTGACCTGAACTAATAAATAAACCTTAAAATACACACCATTGATAAACAACTCATTATGGTCAGCCAGCACAGGCTCACATTCTGCGCATCTGCCTGAGCCTTCCAAGGTGCACATCCACGAAGGGAACTATCTGCGACGCAAGGTGTATGTGCGCCCAGACACTCCAAGCTCAAGAAAGAGTTCCTTCGCACCAGCCTCCGTCATGTAAACCCGGTGTGCTGACCATCCGCGAGCACAGGTGTCTTCCCCTCGTGTACGGAGCCTCGTACTGGCCAACTTCGAACGCCCAAGCAAGCCTGCCTTTCCGCCATGGAAAGTTGCACCATGGGATGTATGCCTCACCATACCAAGTATAGGCAAGAAATCATCTCTGCCTGAGCCAGCCTTGCGATAATTTACGCTGGAGCATATCAGCTGGCGTTACCTTGGCCACGTTCACGGATATATAGACGGGTTCGTGAAGTTTGACTCGTCAGCTATTGGAGTGTGGATTCCGTCGTTGGGACTAACTGTGAAAGAGAAACTCAGTCACAAGACGTCGTCCACCTTTACTGAATTAGCGGTTATTAGGGTGGCACTCCTTCACATCACCAATAGTCCCGCTCGGCAATGGGTGATCTTCACCGACTTGCGGCTTTCCCTGCAAGCACTGTTGAAGCCATCCCACCGCTGCAGCCAACTTGCGCATGATCTACACACATTGCACACACTTGAACTACGAGACGGGAACCGCATCTCGCTTCAATGGCTGCCAGGTCATTGCGGCATCCAGGGGAACGTCGTCTCTGACGCAGGAACGAAAGCCGCGCGCAATTTCCTTGTTTCTATTGGAATCCCGTATTCCAGACAAGACGGAAGTACGGCCGTGAATGCACTGGGATGGAAACTGCAATGTCAGCTCAGCAGGACCCTCTCAGGATACCCTTTCCTGTGCACGCGATTGACCCTCAGTGGAATTTCCAGTTTCCGCGAGGCCTACAAAAGCAAACTGATGGTGCCCTTCACCGACTACGCAGGAACGTTGCCTTCACTGGTAGTTTTCTTTTTAAGGTAGGCTGGGCGGACTCGCCGTTGTGTTCTGTGTGCTCTGTGAGAGAAGGCATACGGCATGTCTTGTGTTACTGTCCGCAGCGTACAACTCAACGCGAAACAGCGAAAAGAAGTCTTGCGCGACTGCTACGCGGAAACTCTTTAGAGCTGCATCACTTTTTTGGTCCTTGGCAGAATCACGCTGACGCGGCGCGAGGGACAACGGCTCTCTTAACTTTTTCGTCTGACTCGGGATTAATCGAGGTTCTTTAAACTTGGGATCCTCAGATTTTTTCTCCTAGTGCTGTAAATTTTGTCTACATTTCGAACTCATTTCATTCTCTTCTCCCTCCTATTTTTCCCCTTTTATTTTCTTTCTTCTCCTCACTATGTTTCCCCCCATCTGAAGCAAAAAGTACCGCCGTTTGTGGGGCTAACCTCTTCACTCTCTCTCTTGATATCTTAGGAGAAAAAAAAAATTGCCCCAGTTCCTTCTCAGTTTCAAAAAAAGTCGCCGTAACAACGTGTGTATGGTCCCCAATCCGTATTCGCCCCATTAGGTGTTCCTTGGGACCACGCCGTGCTTGGGCCTAACCCTGAACGGCGTTGTAGACATTGGTAAGCGTTACGTGTGTGAGCAAAGAGCAATTTAAAATCTGAACGGGCTTACGAGAGAATCGAAAGAGACGTTTTAGCCTTTTTCAACGAAACTGTGCACCGATACCCATTTTCCCCCCTTACCCCTCCCCCATCTCAAATGGCTTAACCGTGTCCTTCTTCCGTAGAAAAGGTAAATAGAATGAGCTTTGCGGCAAGACCACATTTCTCGCGGGTGCTCTGTAGCTATAAATCTAATCTAGAACGTTTCTGAAAAAAAAAAAAAAGCATGAGCCATTCCAACTCTTGAAGGTGGATGACCACGGCAAAGCTTCCTCGCACACGACATATAGGTTACACCGAATATGGTGAAAAGTATCAACTAATTTTACTTCTCTTGAGCGCTGACGGTGTTCATTCCTAAGGAGAAACATGCATACATGCGCACTTTTATTCAGACACTACTGATTTTGAAGGTGATGCATATTGATAAAACTATGATCCTTTTAATATCTGCAGCCAAGTGATGAAACGTAAAGCTTGACGGTCAGATCATGTTTTGAACGACGCGCGACTTTGGCAGTGATGACGTGCCAATGCAGCTAAACCCGGATATAACGAAGTTATATTGGGGTTTACCTCTATTGGCACGTATTCGCAAAAATTCCCTATTTTACGTTACATGCAGGTTTTAGTTACGTGCAGGTTTCGAGTTAAGTTAAGGCTGGCGCGAATGAAGCAGAAACGAGACCAAAATGAAATGCGAGACATCAGTAATGGTGAATTCACCCTTAAAGCATTTATTTCGCAAGGTGACTTGCTCCTGCTGCTTTCCCATGAACTTAGTCACAACACGGCACTCCAAAGGAGCGATGTCAGTTTCCCCCGTGTTCATAAGCGTAACTTTAGTATCTCTCTTACCTTTGACACTTTTCCTTCCATTAGCCCGTTTCAAGGACCAACGTTATTGATCACGACTCCTTTTTGGCGAACTTGATCAGCGCTTTTTTCCGGACTTAAAATTGGTGAGAGGGCGCTAGCTGGGATGCTGTATTGGGCGGCGGCGTTCTTTCTCGCCAGTGGAGATTACATTCAAAATTGTGAGCTTGTCTTGAAAAGACAAAACCTTTCGTTTTCTGCCAGCGGTACTCATCACCGACGAACCGACACCACAGATAGCAGTGGAGACGCTTGACTACACGCCGGCTGGCAGACCTAACACCTAACCGGCACCGCGCTCAGGCTGCAAGCGCGTAGTAGTTTGCGGTGCGGGCGAAGTTCGCTTCATTAGTGCCTTTCTCCAGCCTATTTTCCAGTAAAAGCGCAAAAAACAGTGGCTCGTCATCGGGGCGAATTCGTTACATCAAGGATAACCGCCGCAACGGCTTCGTTAAATAGAGGTCGCAAACACACGGGTTTCAATGGGGCTGACAATGGGGAGTTGAAAAACTTTGTTAAATCCAGGAATTCGTTATATTGAGGTTCATTACATCCAGGTTTCACTGTAGCACACACACCGAGACATTCGTTTTCCAACTCCCCGCGCTATGGAACGCCTCGTGCTTCAAAGACAAGTGGAGCTTCGGGAGTTTTCGTTCGCGAACATGAAAAATGCCCGAAAACCTATAGCCATAAAACCTTCCCTTACGAACTCGTTACGTAGGTGGCCGCTAAGGCGATTCCATCATTACGTCGAGTTTTATTTAATCGTCTCCATTAGTCATTTCACGCTGAACTGAGATTTTGTGGTGTGCTGTCGATACATGGGCCTTTACTTGCTATAATCAGTGTGCCGTATGGAGTTGTACACAATTAGGAATTCTCGTCTGCTCTCAAAACGTGCATGGGCTTCTCCAGGGGGCGTAAGGCTATAGACAACGGCTTAAACTCTAGCTTTAGTGGAACCAAATTTCGAAACAAATTATATGAAGTTGGACTGCTCAGACGACCACGTAACCGCGGGAAGTGTTATCTCAGCAGGTGTTATTTACAACAATAACTCAGAGCTTTATAACAAATTACATAAATCCGCCACTTTGTGTGTGTGGCGATTCTGCGCTCGAGTGTTCCACCTATTTCGCTCTTTCATTTCCATGGGGAGTAGTAAGCTATAGACGGTCATAGGCTGAGTTCTCTATATCATTACACTTATGTCTCCTCCTCTCTCTCCTAAGTCATTGCAGCCATGTCACGCAGCCGCTGTGGAACGGACAGACTCATTTATGTCTGCCAGGGTAACACTGCGATCTTTTGGTATTTTGTAAAGACAATTAGTTAAGCAGTAGGCTAAACCGCTAATTACAAGTATAGTCGTGTTGAGTTTCTTCCGCCATTTCAGGTTGCTCCTGTGTCAATCGTATTTTGTGTTGGGCATTCGCTTGGATTCCGGGCACAAACAATCCCACACCTTGGCTCGGGGCACTTCTTAAAGGCGTTAGTCATTTTTAGCCCACCGAAACACGAAAGTGTACCAGCATTCATTCAACTTTGTATACACGTAAAACTCGTTTCAGCACAAGATGTATACGTGTACATGTGACAGAATTTGTGGAGGATATGGGCAAAGTTTGCTTCCCTTGAGCGTTTCCCTAAGAAAGACACATACATGCAGGCACAAACTAACTTTGATTCTGCTCATACTAACTTTGATTCTGCTCATCTTGAAAATGGCGACTGATGATTAGTAATCTACCCAAAACGCATATCCAGGTGAAGATACGTATGCACTAGACGTACAAATCATGCTTTGAACGTGGTGCAGCTTTGGCGGTGACTGAAAAGGACACTCACCGGAACGTTGCTTTTCCAACGCACCGCGTTGGACTCCTCGAGCCTCAGGAGTTTTTGTTCCCCGACATATAAAATACATAAAACCCTAGCCATATAAGCTTCTCCAAAAACAAGTTCCGTGTATCAACGGGCAGAAGAGAAAATGAGGAATCCTTGAAAACACCCAATTTCCTCCAAAAATAAGAATCGCCCGAGAGGGGTCGGTTAGGGCGAAAGCGTAAAACGCTTTAGAGATTTGGACGGGTCAGTAAAAACCCGTCCTGTAGCTTAACGGGCGATAATCAGTAATTTGTATAAACATAATTTCCCCATTTCACTCCCTTAGGGGTGTACTTTCCAAAAATTCAGCCTTTGTGGGCCCGTACGCCATGAGAGAAATGTACTCCCGATTTTTCAAGTCTCCAGGAAAAGCAGTTTCGGTTCCCTGTTGATGAGCCAGTCAGTCGGTCGGTCGGTCGGTCGGTCGGTCGGTCGGTCGGTCGGTCGTACTTCTCCTTATAGGCGCGTACGATTAACAATGCCCACCCATCGACAGGATTTGTAAGTACTCGGGCAACATATACCGACAGTGGGGCTCAGTTTACTCGACAGGCCAAACAATACAGTCAAGGTTATTTCGAGGGAAGTTTGATCACCTCGACAAAAAGATGTATCGAAATTAATCGAAAGATGTATTTAGTCAATTCGATAAATCTTGATACATCTTTTCCATACATCTAGCGCGTAGATAATGCATATGCGCTACTGCGCCGCTAATCTTCCCATTAAGGATTTTTTCCTTCGATAAATTATGTATACGTACACATTACACAACGATTAGATATGCAAACTTCGCCCAAAGCCGAACGACGCCGACTCTCGCGCGACGCTTGATTTCGCGTCCATGTGGTTAGGGCTTTAGCGCCGCCGAGTGCAAGCGCCGCCGCCTGGCCAACCCTGATGTGAAGCCGCATGGGCGGCATTTAAATAAACATTGTGAGAAACCCTAACCAAACGTGTCCGGATATTCATTGCTCGGAATGTACGTAAAATGGCACATAAACGTGTGGTGCAGCTTAGACGCAGTTTGATATACCCCCGTGATAAACCTCCCGGTGAAAACCTGTCCGCCCCTTTGAATCTTCCCTGTCCAACCATCTCCACAGGGTGTAAACGTCAAACAGTTTTCAAGCGACGCTTTATATGGGTAGGCGTCAGAAAAATGCGGCGGTCCTGTGTACGCTGAAAGCTCCTCCCCAGCCGCAACGCGATACGTATGCGTGAAAAAAATCCAGATTCGAGAGGAATTTTAGCACTCGTTGTGTTCCGTTCGTACCGTGTTGACCGGGACCCGACTGCGCTTGCGCTTGCGTGCACGACGAGGAGGAACCCCCTCCCCCGTAACGAATTCGCGAGCACAACGAGGGCCGGCCCACGGAACTAATCCACGCTACCGGAACGAATGCGCAAGTGCGGGTCCCGGTCAACACGGTACGAATGGAACACACGGAGCACAGCACACGGCGCACAGCACTAAAACGTAGCGCCGAACTGCCTGACCCACATCGCCGCCAACTTTCCCGCCCATCACTGTTCCATAAGCTCTATCACCATGCGTCACTTCACGATGATTTCTTCCAGCCACCTCCCGCCATTTTCTCTCGCCGAGACTGCTCCTAGAAAGTTTAACGCATAAATTGCCACTCATCTGCTTTTGCCCGGTCTTTCATTCCACGTACCACAGTCGAATAGAATAATCTATGCCTCTCAAAAATACAACGCGAAATTCCAGGAACTAATTCAAGAGCTAACCTAACACTTTGCTCTCATTTTTTGGGTTTTTCTTTTCTGACCTTCAAAACATGCACTGAACTTTTTTGTTTTTGCTCTGTATTTTCTTTTTTGTTGTTCATGTGCTGATAGGTTGTACATCGTGTCGTGCTTGAGCTTGAGCCATTTGTATTATATTCTTGTCTCTTTTTTTTTTTTTTTTTTGAAATGGAGGCTTTGACTGACGCTCGTCTGGTCGGGAATGACATTAGAATACATAATAAACAGACGTCTACCACAAGAGAAAACAAAACAATGACGTTTCGGCCCCCCGAACGGGAGCCTTCGGGAGCCGGGTAGACGTCTTCTTTATTATGTATTCTTTTTTTGTTGCTATCATGTATTGAATTTCGCGAAGCTTGCAGTGTTTATTCATTTGCGCTTACAGTTTGAACAGTCCTGCTTCTTTTTTGTTTGATTTTTTTTACCATTAATTTTATATCGCTTATACAATACGTGTGCTATGTAACCCCCCTATGTAATACGCCCTCACGGGGGCCTTTAGGGGTATTGTGAATAAATAAATAAATAAGCATACGGAGTGCTAAGACTCTGTAATGCGGCTGGATCAATATATCTCGCAGCAGAGTGCAAGCGCAGCGAGCTACTGCGCGAAGCCCAGATCGAGAGACAACGGGGCAGGGGCGACCCCTCGGTTGCAATAACCATAAGTGAAAAACACAACATGCATCTCACCGGTTCCAGATAAACTAATTACGAGGGAAAGCACAAGGAAAACCACTTGGCGAATAACTCGCCTAATTTTTAGAGCGAAATTTAAGCCTTTAGCCCACCCCCGCTTTCGTGGACAAAATTGTTGGCTAGCACCAAAATGGTTATCGTCACTGTCGTCGTTGTACACGTCGACACGAAGGCTACCAGCATCGAACAGTTTTCGCTGTATTTGAGGAACTCATCAGTTTATTGCTATTAACAAATACGCTGTCATGACAGGAAGTTGCATTGAATGATTGAGGAGCCAACTTTAGGGACCAGCGCGCAGTGGGAGCCTTTTTAGAAGAGCGTCTCTATATATGTATACAACGCAGGCCATCCTGGATTAACAGTCTCACAATCCGGCGCTCCGTTGATACCATTAGACCGAAGGCACATAGAATGCCTCTGATTATACTGTACGGGTAAATCAAGGGTGATTTGTAGTCTAGGTGCTAATTTTAAATAATTGCGAAAAAGTTCGTTTCGAGTTTCCCGCCAATCAACTCCAGCGGCGCTTAGCGGCTTCGCCAACCAGCGGCCTTCATAAGACGTCGTGAGATGGCGCTACTTGCTTGAAACATACGCTTCTTTCCCCCCTGTTATTCAAACTGCCCGCGCGAGAACGTCAAGGATGTCAGCGATCAATCGCCGCTCGCTCCATTTCACTGACATCAGCGCATGCAACACATGAGTGGAGTGTAGCAAAGGGAGAAAGTGCTGCTCCAGATTTCTTCGCATCCAAGCATAGCGGAGAAAAAAATTGTTCAGGTATTCAGTCTATAATCACGAATCATGATATCGAATAGCGATTTGGTATTGAGCCTTAATTTAAGCAAAACCGTTCTGCCTAAACCATAATTAATGAGCAATCCCATACAATAGCTCTCAATTGAATTAGGCAGCATCGATTAACGCGAAGAGCAAATCTCAAGCGGCTATATTTTCCATTTACTCGTGCCCCGGGCTTCTCCGTACATCCTCTAGACATGCTGTACACAACTTCGGTGTGATGGCGCTCCTTGTATGGTGTATATACAGGGATATATTCTTGCCTATACCCTTTATTATCGCGTTCATGTTGTTCGTAATGTTACTAGTTCCATTCCTGACGGCAAACATCTACATGTGAACATCCCTCACGCATTACTTGGGGAAAAGTAAGCGAAAAGAGCGGTTCCCTACGTGCAGGGCTAGGCAGGTCATGTACAGGGGCGGATTACCCATAGTTCCAAGTGTTCAAATAAACTGGGCCTCCCGCGCTTAGCGGGCTTCCCGAGAGCAAGCAAAAATGGCAGATTTCGTGGTTTGGTCCGAGAAAGTTTAAGCCTCTTGCTCATTTCCTGTGAATGAAACAGAGATTATCTATAGCAATATGGAATGCTTTAAAAAGGCTGTTCGTTGCATAATGTGCATAATCCTGAAGTCAGCTAACAGTTCTTCAGTGTGAGGTGAAAACGTCGCACTCGCCCGAAACCACGCATCGCGTAGAGCGAGGGAGCTGATCCAGCTGATGGACACAGTGAGCAGCCGGATTGCGATTTATCAGAGTCAATGTTAAAGATCTCGTCAACAAACTGACCTAGAAAAAGGCAAAAAGACGCTTGTAGAAACGTACATACCTTCCATTATTTTCTTACAACATGAAAAAAAAAAAGAAGACATGGTAATATGTATACGTGCCCGGTTTAAAGGTTGAATCTCTGCGAAACGCAAAATCTAGTTTCTACACTGTGTTGAGGTAGAAAATCATATGTGCAGCTTTCCCGAACATAGCAGCCCTTTCAACAGTGATTACACTGTAGTTATTTAGCGAAATGTAAAGTTTTTTTTGCTCATATAATATTGGGGGGAAGACTTGCTTTGTGATCAGTTTCAATTCTCGCACGTTGCGCGACTAAGCTCCACAGACACCTTGGCCAGGCTAACCTCACCAGTATCATTAAAGACTATTCTCTCTCTCTCTCTCTCTCTCTCTCTCTCTCTCTCTCTCTCTCCACAGACATGGAAACTATCCCATAGAAATGCATGGAGAGTAAAATTTGACCGCGAACTACACAAAAAATATTCAGAATCCTGGAAACTTATTTAGTGTTTTCATCTTCACGTTGACTTCTTGATGCCAAATATCCCTTTCTTGAAGTAGTTTTGCTAGGTTCCTGAGAGGTCGGAATTTTGCGCGAGAAAGCTGGGTATGTTAGTAAAAATATACGATTATTCCGCAGTTTTACACCATAAAAGGCGTGGGTAACTAGAAAGTGTTTCGTGCTCTTATAAAAGTGGATATTACCTGCAAAAATGTAAATCCTTTGAAGAAAGATCACAAAAAGTTCAATGTGAGTCACTAAGCTTGCAAACTTGTCAAATCTAAACTTCATTGTACCAGTCTTTCAGTCTCAGCTGAGTAATGGTGAACAGATAAGAGCAACAACTGGCAGAGAGGGCCATTAGCATGTAGTTCATGTGTCTATGTAAATATTTTAAAAAGTACTGGTATGAAATTTTCGTGTTACATTCTTCCCGTTGCTATGGGTATCTCCCAAACCAGAAATCATAGAATGGAACATTGCATGGTCGACCGCAGGGCAAATAATTATTTTGAGCCTTGTTTATTCGTGTCAGTTTCGGCTTCGACAAAACCAACACCAGGGCGGCCGCCATGAGAGAATGGCATATGTCACTGTTCTCATTGCATCATGGTCAGACTGAACGCGTGCGCTAGAGTGAGCGAACACGCCCAGGGTGGCCGTGGTCGCTTGCGTCTGGGCCACATGATATCAGTCCTAAAACTGTGGCATGATAAACAAGGCAGTGCAGCGTGAACCATAAGCAGCCAGTGTGTTGACTAAGTCACTGGAGCCCTAATGTCCGCAGTTTGGGGCGAACTGCACGGCAAGGCACTCCACGTGTCTTGCTTTTGCCAGTGTCGAAATGGTATTCATTCATAACTTTCTCGTGCATGCAAAGATTAAAATTGATTTAAATTATGTTATACTGAATGGTTGCTACTAAAATCTTCATCTACAAAGGAAACTTTTTGTATAGACATCTCAGCATTGATATTTCGTGTCAGTACTCCTTTAAGTAGAGCCTAATCATGCTATGAACGTGTAATAGTGGTGCTACTCTTTAAGGTATGTCTTAATTGTTTTAAGCTGACTTGTTTTTAGTTTGGAGTTAAGAGAGTCCGTAACATTCTGGCCACCCATTTCTGACCATCAGCATTTCTAAGTTGTTCTTCAAAACATTTTTTGCTCGGCACTTCTCTGAAATGTCGAGGACACCTAACTGAACTTAGTCGTGATTAATGCATTATCGTGCAAAGCAATCTCCACCCTTGCACTCACCTGGCAGAGCATTATCCTTACATCAGAAAAAGGTTTTGTTTTGCCAAATCTTTGCCACTTCGGACAACTGTAGAAATACAGAACTATAGAACAACCATAGAACTATAGAATCCGCTGTTCTGAGATTCCTCCGAACGTCAGGAATCCGTTGCTTACTGTGGCGTCGTGGTCGTTGGAGAGCAGTCGCATCTTGAAATACAAAAAATGGAAGTCGGAACAATGCACATTCTACGACGTCCCTTTGGTGGAGAATGCAGCTTGGGTGAACCCAATTTATTTTAGTCTCAATCATTAGCAAGTTTCCTATTCACTGCATTTTACCCTTCCCCCCTTTTTTTGTTTCTTCACTAATTGTCATGCTTATAGGCAAGGATATCACTAGCTTTGCTTCTGTTCATCGTGCTTTACGACACCACCGACTAAATTTGCTCCTGCCTTCCTAACACTTTCATATTACTGCATTCCTCAATTAGTTCGTTTGTTTTCTGCGATGAAACTAGTTTTCTTTAACTTCTATTCCTTTTACAGCGACTGCTAATTCTGTGATGACTTCATAGTTGTTGACAGGGTAACAATGCCGGAGGAGCCCTGCCCGCAAGCGTTTTATTACTGTTTTGAGATTTTATTTTATTTTATTACTGTTTTGAGCAGTTGGGTGATATGGAGGAACAGCACCAGAATTGGCTGCCGTAGATGTGCTGTATTCCATTCTGCAGCGCCAGTTTGCCTACAAAAAAAAAAAAAAAAGAAACTCAGACAACCCTTCGTCTAACGACGACGATTGTTGAACGCGATGCTTTCTCGTGAAGGATCATCGTCGTCTTTACACGATGGGGTGCGGGATTTTTCTCTCCAATTTTGCGCGTCCATGCACGCCTCTCCACATTCAAACCGCTTCTACCATGTCGAAATGGAGCAATCGAATAGTCACCGGCTTCATAATGCGAGGTACCCGGGTTCAATTCTCGCCAAGGGAAGCGCCGTTTTCGCGTTACAGACGCCATCAGTGACAGCCCTAAAGCTTCGCTTTAGAAGGCATGAGCTGATATGTTGTAATTCCGTTATGTGTGTCCACAATGTGCGCAGCAGTGGCCTGTGACAGCTTTGTAAACGGGTGGCAGCAACTCGCAACAACTGTAACTCTTCTTGTCACGAGAAAGCGCACCCCAGCTAAAAAAAAAATTAAAAAAAACGAGCAGACGATTGTGAGTGAGCGGGGTCAGTGACTCCCATGACTGAACTAATTAAAAAAGCCATTGAGAGTATTTTTTTTTGTTCGCTCCATACGGACACATGGCGACGAATCTGGCGTGTGACTACGACCGATGAAGTCGTAACGCATATTTGTGCGTAGCCGCCGGCGTTTTCATTGTAACTTATTTGAACGAAGCATGAAAGCACATGGCGGCGTTCAAGAGAAATTAGAGCGCGCATCGGGGCCTATGTGCGAGCACAACTGCGTCTTAAAAGACGGAGTTGTGCCACGCACGCATACAGGTTCGCCATTAAAACCGATGACATGAACGCCATAAATTTAAGTCTCTCACAGATGGGTGTCTATCACAGATATTGTATTTTCTCAAGGAAATGGGTGGCGACGAACGTTCCCCAAGGAGACCCGTGACAAACGTTGCGGAGTTGAAAATTTCTCGGCCGGAGGGTTCACGGCCGTGGGTAAACTTAATAATGATTTGAATACAGATATGTTGGAATTACTGTCTAAGTGATAAAGGTGCGCTTTTGGTGCCAAGTTTCCAGCTGCACAGCAAAGCCGTTCGTCATTTCAGCGCAAAGGTGATGCAAAAGCTGCTTACACAAAATCACAAAGACAGGAAATACAGTAAATACAATTCAATCACTCCGCGAACAAACCTGATTCAGGGAAAGTTTTTTTTTTTGTTTTTGTTTTTGGGAAAACTAAGGAGTCTGAATAATTCACGTGGGGCGCGCAGCTTCTGCAAAATAACAATCAAGCACACCCTGAAAATGGATGAGAAAAAAAAAAGAAACAGAACAATTTAATTGAATCGATACGCGTGCCGCTCTTACCTTTATCACTGCCAACCGTCAATAACGCGAGCAGAGTGCTCGGCCCTCCATTTGTGTCGCTTGTGCATGATGCATCTTGTCATGATGAATAACGGGTCGATCGTTTTTGTCGTCTAGCCATGTTAGCTATGGTTCATGTTTCGCTGTTGTAGATATCGAGCCCGATTGATGGGCATTTTTGACAAGCCGATACACGTTTTTTCCTTGTGTGACCAACTCCCGCCACAAAACTGGTGAGAGCAGCTTCCCGCAGTTCTAGAATAAGGAAAACCATGGGAAAAGCGATTCCACTCGTCACCCAGACCTTGTGAAAAATTGGTAAAACGTCCGGAAAGAAAATAAAAATAAACAAAGAAACATGACGTCACAATTACTGCACAATGCATATTTTGAATAAATTTTATACGTCATTATGACGTCATTAATATTGACCAATCACCATTTCCAGCCCATACTACAGCTAAAAGCTAGTCGCTCACTGCCTCACAGCCGCCTCCGAATGCTCGTTGCAGGCAGCGCGTTTCGCATAGTTGATTTCACAGAGCTGCCACCAATTTTTTGCTGTGGATTCGAATTGATGTACCGCGAAAAGTTCGACACCGTCTTGCTAACAACCCCAGGCACCCCGGCCCCAGAAGGAGAGTTTCCGTCCACGACGTCCAGCACCAGCCGCCTCCATGACCCGCTCCTACGAGTCAGATCATCTTACCCGTTGAGCGCGTCGGCACCAGACAAAGTTCATTGCCAACTAAATTGTTTGTATAGCCTGTGTTGCCTCTTTTCCCCTCAACCCTGGGTGGACCCACGTAGTGGGTAGCGTGAGGTTATAAAGCATGAACCGCATGGAGCGTTTTCTTCTCGCGAAAACGCACAGCGCACGCCGCAGGCGCGCTGACGCTGCCACGGAACCACCCGCTCGCTGAGCGCGCCGCGACCGTCGGCGGCAACATGGCGGCGACTTCGATCGCGAAGCGGTGTGGGGAGCTCGAGCGACCACTTCGAAGAGCTCCCTAGAAATACCGCTCAAGGCACACGCGAAGTTGCTTGTGCGGCAAAGAGCTCAAAATGCGGGCGAAAACGCTGCTATAAAACATCATCCGCGCCGTTAGTGAAAGCGCCCATGCAATATCTGTCGGGGGTGGTAAGCCTAAACATCTCTAGCAGAGGCAGCCGGCTGTCTCGAGCGCCTGGAAACTGCTGCCATGAGGCGCGCGCCTCCCCATTGGCTCAAGTCGTCAGACTCCTCCTGCTGCCGCGCGCAACGCGCATCGTTTTCTGAGCGAGGCAGAAGCTGCCGCGCGCGCGGAATCGTCGACACGGGCATGAAAAAATCGCACGCGCAACGCCGACGCGTACGAATCGCGCGCGAAAACGCGCCATGCGGTTCACGCTTTAGGCGCGCACCCCGGCAACCATGTGTGTCGCCTCAGCAACGGGGACGCGCGGCCACCATCATGGCGGCACAAGCATCAGGCCATCCCACCCAGATCGATCAAAAGCATCACCTTGTGGAGGAACATGGGATTATTCCTTTCACTCTATACAAGTGTTCCTCTCCGCGACGGAATGCGCCCTCAGCTCTCACGGGGTTCCGCCGAGCGCATTCGATTACGGAGCCAGCGTAGAGTTGTTTTCGCCATCGGGGCGCTCTCGGACGGACAGTGTTTCGGCGGGCCGTTGTCTACGGGGGCCGCCGCCTTGTATTTGGATGTTGCCCGGCTTTTACCCTGCTGGTGTGGGCCATCGAGTGCCAGCTCGACGGTCCAGCTTCTGCTCCACAGCCTGTCAGCCACAGTACATTCCACCGAACTCCGAAGTGGTTGGGACCGCTGCATATCCACCCCCCGTCACAGCAAGCTCGCTCGCCTCCACGCTTCACCGTTCCCTTCGAGGCTTCTCGTCTCCCGGACGCAGCATGACGCCAGCCAACAGTGTTCGAGGCGTGTAATGTGCCACGGGATAAACCTACTCTCCTCTACTCTGTCCTCGCCTTCATAATCTTTACTTTTCTCTATTCTATCCCAGCACCACTACAAAACGTCGCTGCTATTATTCACATCTCTTGACGCCACGGCCGAGACGACGTATGTGAAGTGCTCGAGGGCAAGTAGAGCGCCACCACATAATGTGAGTGCAATTAATGATACATCTGTTGTCGCCAACGCCGAGAATCGGGTTGAAACGCGGCAGACTGCAGATGCACGCTGGTGTAGTTTTCTGCGAGATGCGGGAGCAAAGCGCATGCGCAGGCACAGTGGCCACGGTCATGGCGGTTTTCAGTGCTTCCAAGCGAATAAATCGCCCGCTAAATTTTTCAGTAGTACAGTCGAGCCCACTTATAATGAAACCGTTTATAACAATATACCGAATATAACGATGAATCGCTATGGCACCATCAACTTTTGTATTCTTTCTATGGTGAAATAAACCGCTTATTACAATGCTCCAGCGCCACGATATCGGATATAACGATTGAATCCGGCCATATTGTGCACCAAAAAATGCAAAAAGTGATGACACTAATGACACGGTTGCGCAGCCTACTCAGGTAGTGTCTTCGCAGGAGGCCCAATGCGTGACAGTCTGTCGGGGACTTTGTTTCCGCCAAGGACTTTACCTCATCTAGGTGAAGCACCTATAGATGCTCTTGGAAAAGATTTGGGCTAGCTTCACACTGTTGTGCCAGAGCGCCTGGCCCAAAGGCGTTGCACGAGGTGACGCGCCGACAGCGAGGCTGAGTTACGCCTCTCCCTTTGTCGCTGCGGCGCGGCCGACTCCTGCATCTCGAAACGCTGCGGCGCGGCCGAATCTCTCTGCGGAGAACGACCCAAACAAGGGCATGTCGCTACGCCCGGAGGCGAGGTCACGGAGACGGCGGCGGCATCGCTCTCCCTTTCCCCATTGGCGGCGCAGCTGACTCACCGCTTCGCTACCATTCGTCGGAATTCAAACTTCAGGCAGCGAGAGCCCTGATTGGAGCATTTCGAACTTCTTGGGGCCACAACGAACTTCCCGGGCTATAAAAGAAGCGCGGAGGCTCTCATCGTCGGCTTTCCTCGGCGGCTTCTCTCCGGCACCAGTCTCTTCGGAGGCACCGAGTGAAAGGGTGCTGTCGCCTTTGTGCGAATGATGTAACTTTTGCTTACCCTGTAAATACTGTATATAAATGTTACTTCAACTCTTCGTCGGCTCGAGGACTTCGTCGCTCTGCTCTGCGCCGCGTCGATAGCGGACGGAGCAAGGCAACATCGCTACACCGGTGACTGCGCTCGGGTGGCCAGTCGCAACAGTGGTGGCAGCGGTGGGATGGCCGATTCCCAACGTCGGTGACGAGCTGGATGCGAGTCACAACCCTGGCGACCGCCCTGGGATAGTCATTCCCAACAGCGGAGACAGCGTCGGGATGCTCATTTCCCAACCTCGGAGGCAACAGTGGGATACTCATTCCCAACAACACGCGGCAAACAAAGGTGACCGACTGTGGCTTCTTTTCCGCAAATTAGTACTAGTACGACCTTGCCATGGCATGCGAATAAAATGTTTTGAGTTATGTTCCGTCTTTTTATTTCGCAACCCGCTTATAACAATTATCGGTTATAACGATGGGATTTCCTTGGCACTTGGATATTGTTATAAATGGACTAGACTGTACCACCTATAGGTTTCATGCCCTCACTGATCACATGTCCTTTGGCTGGCGGGAGGCTTACACGTGGAAGCTAAATATCCGAATGCAACCTGTCTGGTGTCTTCACTGGTCGAGTGGATTGGGTTGTGTGGTATTCAGACGTTAAGATGCCTACGACGCGGGAGGGAAACAGACACGTAATGTTTGTTCACTGGAATAACGCTCAAGTCCTTCCATGTTTCATTCAGCTAAATCACTAGGAAGTACGCTCAAGGCAAATTACAAACAAACGTGGCTTGTTTCGTGCACTCTGTCGACTGCGCCCAGCTTCGCAGGTCATCCATCTTCACAGAATGGAAGGGCACTAATTTCTAGGCAATGCGGGTATCGGACTTGGAACTTTGCCTGAGCATAAACAAGTTATTTAGATGAAATTTGGACAAAGAAAATTTTGAGTGCAGTTCACCTTTAAGAGGTTCAAACACGCAGTTCGTGCAATCTAATTTAAGGAAAAATATCGCATATGAGGGCCACCATAAACCAGCTGTTCTCTCGTAGAAAGTCACAAGTAACGAAGCAAAACACAGGTGGGCCAGTGGACTCTATTTCGAGGCTCTGATTTTATTAATTTTACCATTATTGCAAATAATAAGTTGCTTGAAGAGTTTTGAAAGTTTATTGAGCGTGCCTATTGAAACGTTACCTTCGCGGTGAACCGGTGCACCGACTGCCAACTAGTTTAACCAGAAAACAGAAAACGTGGCGTTAAACAGTCTTGCACGATGACAAGTTAGGACGCATACAAGCACCCGTATCGTTCGTATCCCCGTTGTCGTATCTTGTCTTCGTCGAAGTGCGTTTTGTTTCTCCCTTTCGTCGGCTACAAATTTCGCGGTGGCATTTTACCCGCTCAGTCATGCGTCCTTCGACTGCGGCATGAGCAACTTCAGGTGCGATCACGCACTGCCTGCTGTTTCACCGAACACGGCTACCACAAAAAAACAGGGAGGATTTCGGCTTCGTTGTAGCTCGTAAACGTGTTAATGCATAGTCAAAAAAGCAAATCCCCAAAACCGCTTAAGAATCCAATTGTCATGCCAAGCCCAAGCCAAAAAGGGGGGTCTTCCCATGAACCCCCACGAAGACATGGCTTACACGGTGCAGTTTCCCCTCAAGTACACTTACTAAGAAACTCTATAGCGGGAGCAAAATGTGCGCGGGGGAACATTGGAGGCCATGTCATGCACTAATGAGCGCCGACAGTTGGCGTCTCGACGCCAGCGCCTTCGTGTACGGGAGACGAGCGTGAATTGAGGCACCCTCCGCGCTGGCGTTGTTCCAAAGACAGTTGTGTTTCAAGTTGCTGCTTCTGTGCATGTCATTTTTGGGTTTGATGTTTTGGAATAAACAAGTTATTTTTTTTTGTTTCGTGCGTGTGTGTCTGCGGCACTTGACCTGGCAGGGTCAGACTCGTGAACCTTCGCACATGAAGGAGGTTCCTTTATATTCAACTGATCCTGTGAAAGCACCTTTCACTTCCCTGTTTTACCGATTCCTAAGAAAGAGGGATCAACCCCAATTTTGTTGTGCGATTTTGCTGAAGGGCACAATTGGTGGGAACGGAGATTTGTAGCTTGGCTGTAAAAAGACGACAAGTAGGACAGTTGGGGCGTGAACTCCGGTGGTTCCTGCCAGAACCCGTGATTTTACATTGGCGCTAGGCACTATAAAACATCGGAGACTGTGAAGTAGTCAGACACGGCGGTGTCGATGACAACACAATGGCAGGCCACTTTAGTCGACTGGGTACCTGGCCACGAACCATTTTTTTCAGGCAACCAGGCGGCCCATGGGGCCGCTCAGGAGAGTTCCCCCTCCCATCCTCCACTGGTGCTTGGGGTAAAGCCGTCGCGGTCCCCCTCGCCCTCCCCAGCGATGCGCATCCACCAGTACAAGAAGGATCGAAGTGCCCGTCCAAAATCTCAAACTCCCGCTGGCTACCTCAGCCGCCTACCTCCTATTCCCCGCTCAGGCGAAAGCTTTATCAACAAATAAATTGCAAATTCAGCCTACACACCCGAAACACCTCTCAAGTGGTATACCCTTGACCTGCCCTCTCGATGTCTTTACTGCCGTACCACCACTCCATCAGACCTCACGCACCTAATTTGGTGGTGCCCAGCTTTCGCCAGGCACCGTACATTCAAATCACCCTAACCACATCCCGATCCACAACAAACTGGTGTACAACTATTATCTGAAAAAGCAAGCAGTTTATTCAATTAAAAGCGGTCTAGCACGGGTTGTCTGAGTGGGTCCGCCCCCGAACGAACACGCAAACCTGCACAATCTCTGGACTCTATTGTGATCCCTATTGCGATAATCATGAACTGAGCGACCAGCATTTGTTTATTTTCTTTTACCCTCCCTCCCCATTCCTTTCGTACATTGTGACCAGTTTTCATCCTTTTCTAATAAAAGTTCTCTCTCTCTCTCTCTCTCTCTCTCTCTCTCTCTCTCTCTCTAGTGGAGTGCTTATAGACATGTTGGACAGCATTGTAAAAAAAGCAAATACATAAATGTGCTCACGCAAGCGCCTCCCTCATTGAACGCGCCATCGGCCATACCATGCTGAATACGCCGGTTCTCGTCCTCATTGAACGCCACGTTCTTCAAAGAGAAACGCATACACGCTAACACCTGGCGCTTCTGAAGACCTTGCACATCACTTTCTGCACCGCATATGGTTTTTTTATGACCGTGCACTAATTTATAGGGGAACTAGCAGGGGTATGCTATGCAGGATAGTTCGTTGACGAAGGGGTATTGTCCTAGGCATGAGTGTGTAATATTTGTCTCATGCGCGGATCGGCAGCTTTTAGAACACTGGTGATTCGCCGGTACCCTCACTGGGCACGGGCCATTCTCGCCAAAACAGGATCATCATGACCATCGCCATCAGCACTACCTCGTGGGAGTTCGAGCTCACGAGCTGTGAAGAAGAAGCAGCGGGTGGCAGCACATCTCTAGGCTTTGCGAGACTCTTTGACCAGCCCGCCAACCTCTTAGCAGGGTACCTCAACGCCCAGCTCACCTGACCTCCTTTACGGGCTAGGCAGCGTCGGAAACAATGGGGCTCTCGTCGTCTCGAGCTCCCGTGCTAGAAGAGGGCGAGGTGGCCCTGTACTGGGACCCGCGCTACAAGACGTACTTCTACTCGGGCATCATGACGCCGCCCACGGGTCAGCTGTACGACCTCGAGGGCAGGGCCGTGACGATTCCCACCGATACGCACACCTGGACCGTCGTGCAGCTCGGGTCGCCAGACCCCTCCTACCGGGCCCCACCACCAGGTCCCCCCATCCTATGGCGGCCCAGCGGAACGGTACGTGCGTAGACCCACGGTGGGGAACTGATGTGTTCATCCGTCTTCATTGAGTGAGGGAAAATAGAGCATGTCGGGAAAAGCTTCGCGCCACTTGTCAATGATCTGTAAAGAGAGAGAGCGAAACGACAGAGCGGAGAGTGCATCGAGGGAGTTGCCTTGGAGAGGAGAGGCGTCAATCACAGCACAGCTTGAACGCTTATTAACGACGTGTCGGTTATGCTGCACTGTTATGCCGCACTGTAGATGCCGCATTGTAGAAAGCAGTCTGCAGTCAGTGCATGGGGGCACATAAGAAAAGAATGGAAACAACGGGGACGGAATAAAAAGGCTCGGGAATAAATAAGTGTAACAAGTAACGAATTGCACCCCCAAAGGGAGCGAACGACGCCTTAAGCGGTTAGAGTTCTGAACACTGTTGGTACTGGTGCAAAGGACGTGCAAGAAACTCACCTTAGGGCACTTGTAAAACACATGCAAATTTTACAAATTGGCCTACACTACTTTTGCGAGGAATAGCTGGACGAGAGTTTCACTAATGCTTCAAGGACTACTAATGGATTTGCAACTTTTTCTGCATCTTTTCGATTGAGAAAGCATTGCTCGGACGCTTGATGTCTGGATGACTGTGCTTTGTGATGAGGGTGCTCTAGAAAAAAAACATTGGTATGTTATACGTGAGGTATCACAATTTTTTTTTGCTTTTCCAGGGCACGAAGATGTGGGGAAAGTGTTTTTATCTTTTCGGTAATTACGCCCCAGATTGCTGGCGGCCCCATAGCAAATTACGGGGTCCCCTCACAAGCAAAAAACAATGCCGTTCAGTACTCTGGAGTCGTTGCCTTGCAGAAAGCAACGATTGCCAGCATTTCCTTTGTCCGGAGTGGGGCTTAATCATAGCGTGGGAAAAATGCGCAGGTCCTTGTCTACCAGGCAGTGTACCATCGCGTAAAATACACTAATGGGAAAGAATACTTCCTCGGTTGTTGAAAATGGGACGTCGTTGCCAAAGGGGGTGCGCCAAAAGGTCTTTGACTTAAACAACAAAAACAGGTGAAAGGGGCTCAGAGGGATGTCACAGTTTCCAGAAAAAAACTACCGTAAAGTAATTCGGTCGAAAAAATACAAATAATGGTATGGGAATCGATCTCTCGGGCTCTGTAATGCGAAGCAAGCACAAATATATATTTAATACTAATGTGTAGCTGACTGGTGGTGGAGTGTTACAAATTCATGGCGGCTTGAATACAGAAGTTTCCGTATATATAAGCTGAGTCTTGCGTGTGTAATTTAAGCATGGTAATTGTACACGTAGCAAATACGCGAGTAGCGAAGCAAGTCCCCGCTCAGTGGCTTTATTTGGCGATAAGAACAATGCAATGTGCAGTGCCATAGTAATGGAGATAAGCAAAGGAAGGAAGAGCAAAAGCATAATTATAACATTTCCCTGTTTCACACTACCGTAAAGTTCCGAAAGAACATTCACCGAAACTACTTAGACACAAGGGAAAAATACAGAATGGGCCAACGCAGCGGTAAGGTCCGAAAAACTAGAAAAAATGGATGCACCGCTAACGAAAACTACAGATATATGAAGTAAAAAAGCCGGACAGGTTGTCTTTCTTTTCAAAATCAAGAAATCGGCGGTGTCCGTGGACGCGGTACGTTTTCGCAGAGGGAGCTCGCGGGCTTTCGAAGGCGTCAAAGCTAGCGCGATTTTAAGGCTTAGCGATCCGTGAGGTATTTTAAAAAATTGTATATTTCACACCTAAACGGGGCGGTCGATGTTTCTGGGGAGAGCATTCTCTCGGAACGTAACAGTTGTCTTTTCGTGACGACTAGATTATATGATTACTTAGGTATCCTTGTATTTGTTTCCTGAGCAGTTGTAAAACGTGTCAAGGAAAGAAAATGCAAAACTGCTGCGGTGGTAGGAAACATTCACGGCGTTACTGCTCCCAACTTACGGCTACGAAAGGAATTTTTATTTTCTCTTGTAACAAAAGGAAGTACAAAACACTCGTGGTTACGCTTTTCCACGTTTACATACTCGGTCCGTCCGTTACATTGCAGGACGACATCTCTCCTTGCTGTTAACAAAGCAGATACGAAATGAGTGAAAAACTAACATTGCATGAACACGAATGCAAATGACATACACTTCTTGGTACATAAATTGTGCACTGAGAGGACAGCCTGTGTCCCGGGAGGGGGGGAACTACTCCCCCACCCCAAGCACCAGCTCCCTTTACACAAGACGTTTCATTTACTCGGGTCTTCCTTGCTACATACGCAACTTCAAAACATTCAAATGCAAAAACAAATACAAAAGAAACCGACCATTGGTTTGTTGACTGTACCGCATACACTTATTTGGCCCACCTTCCCATTTGGGGCCACAAAACTTATTGGATACTCTGAACATGACCTTTGTTTACATAATGCAATTGGAACTGCCTTTGGCAGTAGCAACACAATCACGCGGTTTACATCCGCACCACATGGCTTACACCCGTAAAAACGCAAGTAAGCGGCTTACATTTGCGAGCCCGCTCACTTTGTAGTAGAGTGAGGCACCAAGTGCACAGGTGCAGGAGGAGAGTCTCCCCCGCCCGAGGCGCCTGCGCCTTTTAAAAGCCTCCCCTTATGTTCCCGTAAACTTGACCCGTACGTTATTGGGGTGCAACTCAAGTGCACTCACCTTTATGATCCTCCCGTTATTTCCCTGAAATGTAGCCCATGTATTGGAGTGCGGCTCAGGCACACCCGCTTTTATAAGCCTCCTTTTATGTTCCCGTGAAGCGTAACCCGTGTATTGGAGTGCAGCTCAAGTGCACTCGCCCGTTTTGAACCTCAATGAAAGGACAAGACCATTTTCTCAAGGATTCTTCTTCCCCTAAGAAGAAGAGCTCTGCTTCCAGGTTTTCGGTTAGTTTTGTGTGCATGTGGATCAGTAAGTTCCACTGGTTACGTCGGGGGCGTGATTGCTTAACAGCAATATGCCTGTTTATCCACAGTACATAAAGACCAATCGTTATGATAAGCACAGCTAGAGGGTTTCTTGGGCACCGTCTGCCCTCCAGGAAGTCCCGAATGCGGAGTTGTCTATATGCCCTACTCACTATAAGCCAAAAAGTTTTGGCGACTGTACATTGGACCATTGCGTGTTCATTTGTCTCCCTCTGATTACAGTGCACACACTTGTCTGTTGTTGTTGTACCCCATCTCCTTAAGACCGTTCTCGTCTGCAAGACTGACCACCCATACTTCCATGTTACGTCTTGGGCTTCGCCCGGTACATTTGCATTGATTAGCGTGCGCCAAGGAAAGTTCTTTTGTTTCTCTTCTAGGTTTTCAGGACTCGTCTCATCTAATTTCTGAGCCAGTTCTATGTTCCTCATATCTTCTACTTCTCTTTGTGAGTTATGTGTGGTTAGCTTCTTATATGCTGCTATTACTTTGGCGTAAAAGGGGGGTGGCTGAGTTGCCTTGGGCCCATCCGGAGTATGCTGGGGAAATAACCTAGCTTGCGCTCCCAAGAAGTATACACAGAGCTGCCTTGCTGGATGCCCCGTCTGCAGATCAAGGACCCTAAGAACACTTTTCAAAGCATAGGTCGCGGCATAATTGGTTACAGAGGGGATGTTCCACCCCCCGAATTGTCTGGGCAGGCCCAGTTTCCCGGTTTTGACCAGGGCTGTTTTATCCGACCAGAACAGGCGCAATACTTCAGATGTAATTTTAACCGCTATGTATCGAGGAAGGGCAGCTGTCCCGGCTATATACCATACTTTCCCTGTAAAAACATTTAATGCCAGATACCTTTTAACCGCGTATGGAAAGTCGTAAGCTAAGGCTTCGTTTACATCCTCCCTGAGTTGTTTAAGTGTCTGGTGCCATGTATTAAGTGATACCCCGCTTGACGTGTAAGTAACTCCGAGGATTTCTACATGTGCGACTACTGGGATGCCATATATGTGTTGTTTTTCTAATGGACTTAGGCTTAAGGCTTTACTTTTTGTGCAATTTAGTCTTGCACCAGCTAACTCGGAATACTCCTCAAAACAATTAAGTGCATGCACTAAACTATCTTCGTCCCTTAGATACAAAGTAACATCATCGGCATATGCCGTTACTTTAACTGTCTGACTCCCTGGAAGCTGTAAGCCTAGGATATGCGGGTTATTTTCAACATTTTTTAGGAACGGTTCTATTGGTAGAACAAAAAGTAATGGGGAAAGTGGGCACCCTTGTCGTACCCCTCTTGTTACGCTCAGACTAGTTGCTACCTGCTTGTTTACTACTAGATCACTCTGCATGTTTTCATAAAGGATTACTAATATATTAATAAACTGTTGTGGATATCCGAAGGCTGTTAAAGTTGCAAAGATGTAGTTGTGTTCTACTCTGTCAAACGCCTGTGCTTGATCTAAAGAGATGAGCCAGCCTCTAGCCTGTCTTGTTTTGGTGTACTCTATTATGTCTCTGTTTAACATGTTTAAGGTTTGACAGTTCCTGTCTGTAACTGAGCAGGCTTGCCACGATGTTATCACTTCCGGCAAGGTAAGTTGCAGTCGTCTTGTTAGCACTGATGCAAGTAATTTGTAATCCGTCCCCAGTAACGTGATGGGGCGCCAGCTTGTAGGTTCGTTCCAAGACCCGGCATTTTTTGGTATTAGGATAATCCTACCTCGTTTAAAGCTGCGGGGTACTGTGTGCGTTGTGAGAACGTCATTTAGTACTGCACATAGGAAGGGTCCAAGAAGGTCCCAAAATGTGCTGTAAAACTCGACTGGCAATCCATCCACTCCTGGCGCCTTGCCTTTGTGGAGTTGCTTCATTGACTCTGTTAATTCTTTTAATGTAATCGGAGCGACTAAGCGTACAAAGTCCTCATCTGGTAATTGTGGAAGACTTGCTAAGTAGGGGCTAGAGGTAATGCTACCAATGTCTCTGGTTGTCTCACTAGAGGTCATTTCCTGAAAGTAGGAAATGAACCTGTCGATGTCCCCTGGTGTGAGATTTGCTTGGTTTGACCTGTTTGCTTCAGCTTTCAGCTGCCTGTTTCGTTCGTACCTCAAGACTTCAGGGTTGGCACTGGGAGATTGTCTGGCTCTATGAACATCGGCAGTGGTGGAGTAGAGCCTGCTTAATCTGGAGTGTCTCAGTTTTAAATCTTTAAGGTAGGTTTGCATTAGCAGTGTTGCAGGGTTGCCTCGTTCTATTATTCTTATTCGTTTTAAGATGTTTGTTATCTCATCTGACTGCCTGTGTCTGAGCTTTTTTCGCTCGTCAATGCAGAGGGTCTTCCATTCCACTTTTAACGAGTCCCAGTCGTTAACTTGCCTCCCTTCGATTGACGCTGCTATTCTGTTTCTTAGGCTGGCTTTGCATGTCCTGTCATATAGTATGCGAGTGTCCAGCTGCCAGGCTTGATTATTGCTTGGGTTTCCTTTGCTAGTTATTTTAATTCCCACAGGGCTGTGGTCCGAGATTTGCGGAAGCGATGCTGCAGCTTCCACTATTTCGCACTCTGTGACAATGTCTGCCAGAACCGAGCTAACGTAGACTCTGTCTAGTCTACTTTTCGTCCTTCCTTGTTGCCATGTGTACTGCACCGTTGTTCCGTGAAGGAGTACGTGTGCGTCAATTAAATTAAAATGAAGTATTAACTTGTTTAAATCCCGTCCTTGGTAATCTACTCTATGTGAGGGCCCTATTTGTCATCCTGGTTTAATACACAATTAAAATCTCCAAGGCATATGACATGCCGGTTTTCGAGAAACAGATATTCTATATTTCTGAAAAGGTTTTTCCCAGTGGAAGGGTATGGGGGAGCATAAATATTAATTAGGCGGTATCGGTCACCACTCCAGTTGAAGTCCAAAACTGTTATTCTACCTTCTGTATCAAAGGTGAAGTGGCTATGCGCCAGCAAGGATGTATTAAGGACTATTATGCCAACTCCAGAAGAGTTCTGCAATGGGAAAGAAAAGATGCCCTTAAGGCCATGCTGAGTCTCAAATTTTTGGACATCCTGAATAGATTTGATATTTGATTCCTGTATGTACAGTATGTCACATCTGTTTTGTTTCGCGAGGTCTATTATTTGCTGCTGTTTGGAGGGCGATCTAAAACCCCGAACGTTCCAAGTCCAAATGTTCAACATTTTATAGATGGATTGTCAAGGTTCGCGCATTCACACACCGACGGCGACACCAAGGCATTCGTAAAAAAAAAAAAAATCACAACACCTTTGACATTGGATTAAAAGGCCAGTTACACACTTGCACCTGCTGCTATTTTTTGCTAGTACTGAATTGACAAGAACGGTTGTACACTTGCTGTGGCTCCAGTGTCGGAACCACTTTACAGGAGGAGGTGGGGGCATTGCCCTGACTACCTTGGCAGGCGCATCGCGCACAACACATGACCTTTTTCCCATCATTGAATATTTGCGGGCACACCTCTCCATCGACACCCTTTCAGGCGCAACAATTATCTGGGGTAAGCCTCGTTCGTCGGGCGCGTCCGCTGTTCCAGCAGGACGCTCAACAGTGCGAGACAAGAAAAGTTGCCTGAGAAATGCAGGGTCCCCTACAAGTGCTTTGTCTGACTGCGTTGTCTTTAGGGCGGGCCGTGCACCGCACTCAGCCTGCAAGCTCCAGCTCTCTCTAAAACCGAAAACCAAGTGAAAGGAGTACGCTTTCCCTGCCCTGCATTTCGTTACAGCTGTTAGCCACCTGATACTGTGTTTTTGGAGTCGGCGTGCCCGCCGCTTGTCACTCACAACTCCCAGTCGTGGCCCCGATTGGGGGCACGTCTGTTTGCTCATCAAGGGGTTCACATGATCTGCGGGTGCCAATAGGGCACCGGAACACACGAAAACAATGTCCTTTCCACCGCCCTTGCCTATACGTTCGGGGCCGTGCCTGCGCGATTGCTTATTTTCTATTTTTCCCATTTGTACTAGTGACAGACTATAATATGGGGGCGCACACCTCCTCTCCCTCCGCCCGCATAAAAAAATACAAGGAACGAAGACGCGAGGAAAAACAAACTCCGTGTGCGTGTAAAAAAAAAAACAATAAACGAAGACGCGAGGAAAAACGAACGAAAACACTTGGAAAAAGAAAAGAAAAAAAGAACATGTAAAGAACCTTATTACAATGTTTTAGAAACACATATCATCATCGTCATAATCCTCAAAATTTTCGCTACTCGTCCATTCCTCTGAGTTGAACAGTTGCTCACCCTGTTTTTCCGTGCTCTTGAGCTTCTTTTTCACCTTGCTTGTCGAAGCGTCGCTGTCGGTTTGCCGGCTTGCTCTTTTTAGCTCGTCACGTGCTCTATTACACTCACTCACTCCCCCCCCCCCCCCCCCCCCCCCCCCCTGTCCGTCCGTTTCGTCCGTGCTGGTTGCACTGTCCCCACTGTTTGTGGAGGTTATCCGCTCGTCTATGACGAGCCTGTCGTCGTCGGTTGAAGTTCCCGAAGCAGCCCCGTCGTCCTGTGCTGCGGTCGGCAGCGCAACGTGCGCCGCGGCCTGCAGCGCGGCGTGCGCCGCCACCTCCCGCACGGCCGTCAAGTCGCTTCCGTTGTCTCCTTGCTGCGCGCCCGGCCCGCCGGGACGGAAGTCGGAGTGGGTGTCTGTCTCGTTTTCTCCATCGTCACGATGCAAGCTCAGCTTTCCTCGCCCTTTGAGTGCCCGTCTGCTCCTTTGGCTTTGTTCGATGCTGTCGCCGCCTCCGCGGCCGTCTCCGTCGCCATCATGGCGGCCGTCTTCTCCTCCGCCGCCATCATGTCTTCCCTCCTCCCCGGGCCGCGCCCGGCTGCTGTCGTCATGGCGGCCATCTTCTCCGGCGCCATCTTGTCTCCTTTCCGCCCCGAGCGCTGCCCGGTTGCTGCTGTCATGGCGGCCGTCTTCTCCTCTGCCGCCATCTTGTCCCCCTCCCGCTCCGGTTGGCGTCTCGCTGCCGTCTTCACTTCTTGCGCCCTTTGCTTCCACCGTTACGACCATTTGATGCTGCGTCTCCTCCTCGTTGCTGTCACTGTGAGCTACCTGTGTATTTTGAGACTGCGTGTCTTCACTCCTGGTGTCGTCGGTGGTTTCAGGGGTTGCTTCGTCCACGTGCACCTCCATCACCTGACTTCGCTCCTGGTCGCCATTCTTTCGCCGTTCCTGCAGCGGGGGAAAAGCCACCGAAAATCCTCCGGCCGTCACCGTCGAGTACGACCTGCGCGCGGTGCAGTCAGCCGTAGCGTGCGTCCCGCCGCACCGCGAACAATCTCGCACACAACCTTGCTTCGCGTGCCCGAACACCACACACCTGTCACACCGCGGGGTGGCACACTGGGCCTTGAAGTGCCCTTCCATGCCGCACCGCCGGCACACTTTCCGCACTCCTCGATAGTCAAAAGTGGCCCTTTGGCCGCTGACCCTCAAGAAGTTCTGCACTGGGTTGTCCATGCGCATTTCCATCTTGACGTACCGCAACCCCGTCCTTAGGTGCGGCTTGTCACGAAAGCAGTTCGAATCAATGTTCACGACTTTACCGTAAGGTTCCAAAGCTTTCGCCAGTTCGGCGTCCGTAACAAAGGTGGGCAAAAAAAAGACGGCGATGCTAACGTATTGTTTGTTCGCTGGCACGAGGGTGACTAGGTTGCTTCCAATGCGTAGAAAGTTTGCGTCCAGAAGTTTCCTTACCGCTGCCTGGGTGTTGACTCCGATTTGAAAATCCAATCCGCTCATGTGCTGCACGCTGTACAGGTCGGACGTTGGGACAATGGCCTCCGCCGCATCGATAATGGCGTCGACCGCCGTGCCCGAAGGCACCCTGACATTGAAGTAGTGGTGGCGTGGCGGCGGCATCCCGCCTGAAGGATGAGCAGCTCGGTGACGAGGGGCCTCCCGGCCCCCTCGCGGCGGACGACGAAAACTTCTCCCCCTTGGATGCGACACTGCCTACGGAAACGGCCGAGTTTCCGATGGCATGGTCGGCCTCCTTAGCCAACAGGGAACAGCGTCATGGAAAGGAATGATAGATGCCTCCTCAACTCCTTTTTGGTATTGTTCCGTAAAAGTGGCGCTGGAAATTCCGCGCGCTGAATAAACGTGAAAAATGAATAACCAGTGGTCACTTCAGATCATATAATTTGGAGAGACTATCGGCAAGAGTTTTTTAATTCGTTCGGCCAAGTATATGGATGAAGAGCACATATATGGGCATCGCACCGTGAGTTGCATGTAAGACTTAGGCGATATTACACCGGACCCCTGATCCCACTGGCCGATGCTACTTCTAATTCCATTGTGCTGATACACAGAAGCCACTGTGCGGTGAAGGAGGGATATTGTTTTATGTTGGGAATATGTCGCCACTGCGATAGGACTTAAAAAAATGTTTTTTGGTATAGATGTAAAATTTAACATCTTTGGTACACATCGCAAGGTCACTCTCAGGTTTTTACGTTTTCTATAAGCGGCGCATCTTCCTGCAAATGTATTCATCCCTCGTAATCCTTGTTTTGAGTTTACGGCATGTTTACATGCAGAGACAACGCTGGCGCCCCAATCAGGAGCATCAAATATCATGGGACGCCCGGGTAAAGGTCGAGGAGGCCGCCGATTACGATCGCCGAGAGGTGCATGATGACCGAACAAGGTGGAAAGCCCCGGCAGACCTCAGGGAGGCCTTCAGACACCCACCTCGCCCGGACAAGCATGAGAAGAGCCCGAAAGGCCTTCTTTGCTATTTACTGGGCCCTTTGCTGCTTCTGGTCGCGGTTGTGGTCGCAATCGTGGTCGCATTTAGTGCACTGAAATCACCCAGCGGAGAGAGCACACTGTCGCCTAACACAGACGTCAACGATGGGGGAATCTTCGTAGAGCAGTACAACCCAGGCCTCGTTGAAGCACCGTCCCTATCTCCACGGCGGCGCTCCGCCTCGGAGTGGACGATGAACCCCTTGGGAGACCGGCTTATACCTACGTCCTCCGAATACTACTTTTCCATCACGACCAATGACGCGTTAATGACACCCAGCATCCCGTATTTTGACGACGCCATCCGCGAAACACGCGCCACTCCATCCCCCAGTGCTCTCAAAAGATGTCGGAACGTTTGCCTTCAAGCTAGTTCGAAATTGCAGTTTGGAAGCCCGGAAGTGAATAAGAGACTGAGTGAGGCGCACCAGAACTGTGACGTGCTAATTCACTGCTGCCATTTTGTCCGCATTGACCCGAGCGTCGATGACTGGAAAATTGCACGTGCTGAATCAACCGCGGGGGAACTGCCGATGGCGAGAAACGGGGATCTGCGAATGAACATCCTCCTCGGGGTGCACGTGGGCGATGACACGGCTTTCCACAGATTGCTGTTCAACTGGTCCGGGGAACGCACCAACTTTCTCGAGGGCATCTTTCAGACAGCGCTAATAGGCAGATTCAGCGGTGTTCGTCTGTGGGTACCATCGCAAGGGAACGCGACAAGTGGCTTTGGCGACCGCCTCATTGGACTAGCTCGCACCGTGGCCACAAAGCTTCGAGGCATCAATTGCACCTTCGGTTTCTTTCTGCCGAAAGGTATCCTTCTTGAGCAGCGGGGCGTCGTGACCTCCGAGCTGGAGAAAGCCCTGGACGCCCCACATAGCTTGCTGGTCTACCCTGAATTCTCAGCTTTCGGGAACACAAGCATTAGCACTGCAGCGACGTGGCCCACTCCGGAGGAGGTGCTCGCTCACACCGCAGTCGAGACCGGAGCCATGCGGAACAGCAAGTCCATCTACTACTTGCCCCCTCCACCAGTGGCTGTGCAGGTGCGTCTTGCCGGGCCCTGTGACCCGAGCCAGCCGCAACTCGTCTCCCGATTGACGTACGTGAACCTTCCAATGCTCAACGATGTGTGCCGCACACTGCGCCTCGATGACTCGTGGATGAGCTCCGCTCGCAAGTACCACACTTTTGCGTGCAAGGACAGCTTAGCTGTCCTCTACCAGACAGCACGGCAAACTCGGCAGTTCTGCGATGACTTTTTTGCAGCAGCGCCATTGTCCACGTGTATAGTATCCTTCGTAGACTTAGGAGGCCTTCCTGGTGGCTGCCATGAAATCTATTCTGGGTTCGCTGAACCACAATAGAGCCATCAAGGAAAAGCTACATGCAATGCAGCGTTTCTTTGTGTTCGTTTAAGTGTTTTCTCGGCGGAGTCACTTTGGCGGTTCACGATTCTACGTTTTGGGAATTTGTGTTTCACAAGTTTCAGCAGTCCCCGTGCTAAGCAATGAAGAGTCCCCGTGCATAATACTGTCGAATTACTTGGATGTTTTTTTTCCACTGGTGATCTGGTCTATTGCTTCAGAGACAGACGCTTGCAAGGTGCGAAATCACTTGTTTAAACGACGCGCCATACGAATCATAAGTTGAAACGAACAGAACGATGGCATTCGTTATCGATTGCTTTCGTAAGTTTCATTTTAGTTTCTTTAAACCTGCTGAATCTGTCGCATTGCTTTGTTTCGCTACAGTACGAACGCATGAAATTTTTGTTCTTGGCAGTACTAAAGTACATCAATATCAGACCAAAGTTCACATGTAGCGAGGAGGTATCAACTAAGAATACATGGCGTGGATTTTTGCCGTTGTATGTTAACACAAACTACACCATTCGGGAAGGTCTTGCTACGCTAGCCGGACCCTAGAACCAAAGGGAAATAATCGCTGCAGTTCCTGCCTGTTGCTGGGTCCCACAGGTCTTCTAGCGACGTCCAGAAGGAGGGTGAAGAAGGATGCTTTTCCTGAAGTGAACTGAGTGCTTAATAAAGTTATTCGTCCTCCTCGTCTTCCTCTTAGCCGACAATTAGTTTCACAAGTATTGTGCAGGAATGCAGCATGCTCTAATCCATTTTGCAAAGATTGAAGATTAATAAAAGTCACACCACGTCAATAAGCGATATATCACAGGTCTAGATTACGAGAGCAGGGAACGTGAAAATACTGTTACGAGGCGGAAGGTCAGACCACATGAACGACGAGACAGTCGAACGATGTATTTACAGTTTATTTACATGGCGGCCATCCCAGAGCACCCGCAGGCAGTGCGCACCCACATATCTTGCGGATTGCTTGCGGATATAACACGCGTGAGAATTACATGTCCCCAGGAGGAGGAAAATGAGGCATACGCATTTATTGGAGCATTCAGCTTTGTTTGGGTGACTGACAGGTCCCCACCTGGCAGTCCGGGTGGTGACCACCAATAATATGTACTGCTCCTGTGCCTCTACAGTTCCAAATTTTCCTTGTGTTGCGTCGCAGACCTCCCCGAGTCCGCACTCAAGAAGGCGGAGCGGATGGTAAAGCTAATTCACGACCAGTTGAAAATTAAGATGAACCAGACTACTTGGATCAAAGGAGACTTCCGCACCTCAGTAAACGAGAAGGCAGGTCCCCACCTCCTTTGTCCAGGAAGCCCTGGACGAAGGAGCGGCTTGTCTCGCCCCGTCTACCAGATGTCGTTGGTGATCCAGGTTGGAGCTGGTCATTCAAGCCTCCCACTGCTGAAATGAAGGGTGTGGGGCAAAGCTAGGATGGTGTGTGGCGGCACTCCCACCCCATGTGGTTGAGTGTGCATGCCTCTAAGCATAATTTGCGATTGTGTGCGCATAATGACAGATGTATCTAGTGTAGTAACTTGCCATGCGTAAATGTATTCGTCTGGAGCTGTCGGTAGATGACTGTCTTCGCGAGACATGTTGAGATGTGGAAGCAGATTGGTTCTTCGTTCCAAGCGTTAATGTGCCAGGATGTCACCTTTTGGGCATCATTTTTTCGTGTTAGGCTCATGGAAGGACTGGCTGATATCCGTGTGTATGAGAGTTCGGGGTGCGGCATGAGCCGCCTGATTTCCTTCCAGGGATAAATGAGCCAATGTCCATAGGATGAAGATGCCCGCAAATCAGGTTGGGTAGAAAGAATTTTTGCAGCTATTTGCGGTGAGAGATGTTTGGCGTCCCCAGGCTGCGACGTCGGCTTAGGTACTCGCGCCGCTGTCGTTTGCTATACTCCGATTGTGAGGGGCAGCAGTTCCTGTGCTAGAAATCTCCCGCTTTGATGCTTTAGTGCATTAAAAAGCGTATTTCTAGGAATTTAGTTATTTTTTGCCAGCTTCTGACTCATCTGAATAATTTCGAGTTGTATCCCCTGCAAGTTTGCAACACACGAGGAGAGAGAGATGGAACTTTTTTCCGAGCATCGGTCAGAAGATCGTGTGTAACTCGTCCTTTCTAGCTCATAGCTCCTCGATAAGTATTCAAAATGCGTAGGCATCCCCACGGTATTTTTAGAAGTTCTAATGAAGACTCAAAGGCGTAATGCTACGTACCAAGCAGCGCGGCCCTACACGCGCATCACACAGCAGAAAAATAGCGGCTGTCTTCCATTTGTTTCGTTTGTTTTGACTTGTATCAGATGAAGTTTGTTTTTCTGTGCCCAGCACGTTAATTTTTCTGCACCGTCACAAAGGTCTTATTAGTAGGTTTGGGGATGTTTGGGAGGCTCACAAAGATCGTGTGGATATTTTCTTCAGGCTGTATGGCATACATTCCCTTCTTCACAAATTGGCTTTCGTTATGGCTGCGTGTAAGAAGGTGAATATCCGCAGCATGCGTTGTTTATTCACATGTAAATACAATGTCAAGGTTTGTGCTGCGCCACCGCCATCGCGCCCCAGACAACGTTGTCCGCAGCACTCGAAGGCGGCTTTTGGGCTCTGAATTTCCATCGTAACAATCGTTATCATAACGAACTGACTCTCAACCCAAACAATTATGACATGATTACGGTGTTGAAGGATTAAGGAACGCAATAAATAGTGTACCTGCATATAACTAAAAAAATCGAAACCGATTAATATTTCCAAACAGCTCTTTATTGTTTTCCAACCCAGTTCCAGGCGTAAAGAACAAATCCTGGTCTACTCGGGAGAGCGTGCAATGAATTGAAGAAAATTACTCTTACTCTCTTCTCCTGAACTGAGGACCAATCAGTTTGATTTTACTGTTAAAGTTTTCTTCTCGTCCTCCTCCTCCTCCTATTGAGTGCAGTTTTCCTATAAGTGCTATTCGTTGAAAAGTTTAGCGGTGAATTTCTTCGCCTGGCAACACTGGAAACGGCCACGGACATGGCCGATGCGCCAAGGACACGGCGCGGCTTGGGCCACCGCACCCGCACGCCGAAGAAAAAAAAAAACACCGGCGTGCGTCATCTGCTCCGTTCCAATACGATTCGAAACGGTGGCGTCAACAGAGATATTATTAATCGCACTCACATTGAACTCGAGGGAATACTGTGCGTTCGGTGAGGTAGAGTTCCTAACGTGAAACAGGCATGTGTTTCACAGTCGTGCTTAGCATGGACAAGTACCGCCATCCCGCGGAGCCCGACGGAACGAGTGACGGCGTACCACAGCCGGGCTAGAGCGGCGGAGCGCGCTGTGTTGATACGTATTGATACGGCCTTCGCAGCGGCGGCGGCGGCGGCGGCGGCGGCGGCGAGACAAATGCAGCCCCGTCTCGAAGTGAAGTTCCGCCACCAACGCGCGCATGCCGCTGCTCTAGCCCGGCCGTGGGCGCACTCACACGGTTGCATGGAGGGCCGTGCGCACAACATCGCTTAGCAACAGGCACTTGGCCACAGATATGGCGGCGCACACTTGGTTGCCTGCATGCATTCCGCGCCATTGAATACCGGCTATAGCGCATATCTGAATTTTGGGAAGATATGGCTGTGAGAAATGTACCGAAATATCCCTCCAGGTCGGAACAAACCTAGTGTTACTGTATCTTTACCGTAGACGTGACTCGATTTGCTCAATAAACCTCCCTACTGGTTAGAAGCCTGGTGTAAGGTCCACTGATGAGGTCAGGGGCCAAGCGCCCGAGCGGCGCGTGAGAACCCGCCAGTCTGTCTGGTGGCTCAGCACTGTAGACTCTACGCTGCAGCCGTCGCCAATTCGTCACAGCGCGCATGGGAGACGGATTGTCTGGCCCATCGCATACCACAGGGATAATCCCCCATTGAGAAAGCAGACGGCGCCGCCGGATTCCGGGAACCGTCGACGTGACGAGCGGAGGTGGTGGGATTACCGGCGTCGAAGCGTGCACCGCGCGAGACACCATTGTTAACGCGCCCCGGCCGGCACAGTGCACTGTCGCCGCATTTCACTCTCACCCCGCGGGGTCGCGCGCACTTGCTTTTCCGCGAGCGTGCCGTTGACCAAAAGATGGCGGCGCCTCATTGAATATTCCGTAGCGCGCTGAGTGACAGCTGTCTACGTGAATTTGGGCACTCCCTTACGCGTGTACGAACGCTACAGAGGCGTTCCTGAGAGAGTGTGATCTCGAGGCCGACCTTGGCCATTGGAAATCGTTCTTGTCTGAGCGCCGAGCTGGGCAGTTCCCGGCAGGACAAGGAGTCTCGACCGTTAAAGGTAGGTTGGGATTTGTGAGCCCCCTAGGTTCGAGGTTAAGATCGCGTCGAAGGTTTAGGGTACCGCGCCGTACCGGGCAACTAGACGGATCTTGCGGCGAGACAGAGTCTCGGCCGTTGTTTCTCGAGCGGTTTGTGTACGCTCCGAGGATAGGACAGTTAGACGAAGTTGAAGAGCTCGAGTGATTTGTGCGCACTCGGAGCTAGCGTCTAGCTGAAGTTCGAAGTTTTTCTTTTTACTACTCATGTACCCAGTTATCCTACTGTAAATAGCTGTATATAAACCTTCGTTTCACTTAATCAACCCCAACGCCTCGAGTTCGTCAATTCGACCGCCACCTCCAAGAACTTCAACACCATCGCCCTGCCAGCCTCCTGCCAAATCAACCGGAGCCCGGGCGATTGGGTTCCTGATCGACACCGGACTTCGGGGAAACGAACCACAATCATCTTTACTCCTGGTATAAGACCAGCACGCGCTATACACGGAGGGAGTTATTTGCAACTCAACCTACAGTGATGCGCCCTTACTGCATGTAGGCATAACTTCATGCCATTTCAGCATAAAGTGATGTGATACAGTACTTTGGAGCGTTCAGCAAGGTTGTAAAAACTGTTTTACCCTACATATGATTACCGGGAATCGCAATGTATTCCGCCAAAACCAACAGCCCCGAAGGCCTGGGATTTGTTTTGGTCTTGTATTTTTGCTGTTGCAGGTTACTAGCAGCTGGCTGTTCCCTTTGTTCGAAAAATTGCCTAAAACAGAAAGTGACGCCTAGCTCCGACTCTTCGAGCTTCGCAGAGGACTGGCTTCGCAAATAAATAAGCAACGCCGGCAATGTTTATTACGTAGCGGTATCCAAAACTATACTTTATTTCATGCTTTGAGCTAGTGTGCGATTTTCAGTCTATTATTATGGTAAAAAGTTGGGCACACGCAAAATCTGGTGCGGACAAGCATCATACGGCAACCGAACTCAAAGACACAGCAGGGAAAGAGAGCTCGAGGGAAGCAGACCAGAAATGCGAGAATCCCTAAGCCGACGTCACGGAGGCGCGCTTCGCAGCGCCGCCCGTGGTCGCGCTCACCGCCAATACGCAATGGCTGCTTCTTCGGCGGTGTCGATGTCCTTTGCAACTATTGAAGCGGAGCCAAATTCCAGTCCATTGTTATTAACTATGCTAATGGCCTCGGCTAGTCGACTGGTGTATACTGATGCGTGTTTGTACCTAACGTCAGGCCGTTTTCTGTATGCAGTTCGAAGAACTGAACTTCAACTCTTGCTTCGTGTCCTACTTTGTTGTTGATCGGATGCGTGTTCTTTGGAATCGGGGCAACAGTTATGTACTCTCTGACATCTAGAGAAACGCTTTGTTTAGCGGTATTTCCTGTTGGTACTTCATTGCCCAGTTTTTGTAGGATGTGTCTTCCTGTCCTGGTAAGTTCTAGGTGTTCCATTTGGCTAGTTTTCTGGGCTTCGGCCAGATCCTCCAAAGTGTCGTGCAGGCCATAAGGACTGCACTGCTATAATGCAGTGCAATAATTGGTACTGCAATAATGCAGTAATTTCTTTTCTTGATTTTGGATATTTTACCCGCGCCGCTGCGCCAGTGCTGCCAGCGCGCCACAGTACAGGACTACGAAATAATACAGGCCACCAGGGATCCTTGACGTGCGCCGAAATCTTGACAAACGGGCATTTTCATTTTTCAGCAAAGCTGTTTGCCTTCCGTAGGTATTTTCGTTGTGTCAGTGAACATAAATTCCTCGTGGATCGCAGCGCATGGATGCACGTTACAGCACAGGAGGGGAGCAGGTGCACTTCAGCCACAGAGAAGGCTGATTGTAGGGAAGTAGTGAAGTGAAGTGGAGTTGACTGCGTTTATACAGTAAAAACATGCGGATGATACCTGAATTTTGGTTGTTAAGATGAACGAAGCAATATATTCACTTCAGCGCCGGGGAACCGTTCCGGGACGACGCTGCTGCATATATCTCTATGTGAAGATCTGAAGGTCAGCGAAGAGATCGATACTAGCCGCAACGGTTTTTAACCACCACGGCACAGGACAGGCACAGGCTACCTACGTTTGCGTAACTTAAGACGTGAGCGTGAAGCATTGCGGCTTCATGGTGTTGGTTAGTTTGAGCGAGAAGGCGACGGTGTCAGTGTTTCAAAGTGTTTGTTCTTTAATTTCGGGGCCGGACTGAACGTGTTGGTTTTTACTAAGAGAGAGCGTGAGAGAGAGATAGAGAGAGAAGACCCTGGTTGAGTAAGAAATAGTGGGAGTTCTGGCAGGGAGCTTGAGGGTGGAACCCCAAGTCCAGGGCCCCAGAGGCATTAGCTCCTTACCTTGCCCTTTCAATCAACTCACCTTGACGTTGAGATAACGAGATGCCTAAAGCTGCCTTCCGTGTTTCAATAGTAGCGGAATGTGTAATTTTTGAGTTGTTCGCTTCTGGGCGTACCCTTGGGCAGGGCCAGGTTGCGTGGCAGAGGTTGGATGGTTTCCCGCGTTTAGCAGTTTCCCACGAAACTTTTTCGCATATCTAAATTTGTAGATATATTTGGTGGTTTATCCTACGCCGGGTTTGTGATTGTTCGCCGTTGACGCAGGGTTAGCGATTGTTCCCTTGTGACGCTGGGAAGGATCGTGTTCCCAGCCGTAGGTGAGGAGACGTCCCCCCCTATTTATCGTGGATGGAAGCATGGCAGCGGACGCAAAGGGCTCTATATGTCACTTCGCCTACCTCTTGTTCAGCTGCCTCGTTCCCTTCCAGATCATCGTGTCCGGGTGTCCATGTGATGTTTTGAACTTTCTTCTTTATAAATGGAGAATCTTTTCGACGCGTTTAGGTATTCTGCCTGCAGCCAACAGTCTAATGGCATTTTGAAAGTCTGTAATGATTCTATGCTTCTATTGGGTAGTTCTGCTAGTTGGATTGCCAAGAGGATGGCCCCAATTTCCCTTCTTCCGTTCATGAGTCTGAAAGGGTCGAGCAGTCACAAAGATTTCCACGCTATGTAGTCCACTATAACAAATGTTACCTTCGTGCTTTTGTACATCCCGGCGTCGCTGTATGCTATGTTTTCGTTGTTCTGGAAATTTACTCTAAAGAATTTGATCCTGGTCTGCCGCCTTTTCTTGTGTAGATTTGGATTTATGTTTGTTGGTAGGGGATAGTTATTATGGGGAGTCACTGGATCGGTGGCACGTCCATCATGACATTCAGTCGTTTTTTAAGTGCGAATGCACTTCTTAAGCGAGCCTGAATCGTCCGCCGCCGTAGTCCGCATAGCAACAGCTGCGGGTGCGCACGCTCCTTGTCTTCCTCCTCGTCTTCCCTAGCAACGGGGGGAGATGGGCGCGCGCTACTCTCCTCCTCCTCTCTCCGCTCAGTGACTGCGGGTGTTGGGCGCCTCCTCTCCACTTCGGGCGGGAGAGCTCTCGCTCGCGTAGCGGGCGCTCCGCATTCCGACGCGTGAGGGCGCTCGTGTAGCCCTCGCCGTAACGGCGGGCGCTACTTTCCTCCTCCTCTCTCCGCTCAGTGACTGTAGGTGTTGGGCGCCTCCTCTCCACTCCAAGATCACGATATCCACCGTAATCGCGCAATCGACAACCGTGCATTCGCACTTACACACTCTCCCCCTCGGGGAAGTGCGAGGGAATTTTTTTCTCCAGAGGGGTGCCTATCTTCCATACGACGGCCCATCCCGATTTGTTTTTGTTTTTTTTACCTAGCCGCTCCTTTTGTGCTTGAAGAGTGTCTTCTCTTATTTCGTCAAGGCTGTTTTAAAAACCCAGTCTGAGGACCTTTTCGGTGACCGTGAAAATTGGCAGGTTGAGGGCTACCTTGTATGCTGTCCTGGTGATGTTGTTTGTTTGGTTTTCTTCGGCTTGGGTAAGTGTGCGGTGCGGGAGGCTGTACAATATCCGGCCCATGGTCACTTCCTGCGTAAGTGTTACAGTTTCTTTTCCCTCATTCCTGCTCTTCCCCTGGTAAAACGTTTTGCAATGTGGTCCAAATGGCAAACTTTTTCTGTATTTCGGGCGATTGTAAGATCGTCCCTGCCGCTTCTCTATATAAGCCCATGCCGGACATTATTAAACGTGACAGGTAGCCTGGTACTCGCTTGGATAGACGGCATGGAGGAGGCTGCGGTTAGTCTGGAGTCGTCTAAGGCTTCATCTTTTTGCGAGTTGGTGGTGCAGATTGGGAAAATTCGCCATTTGTGCCTGTAGCATGCCAAGATGTCCGTGTAGCGCAAAAGGGGTGGCGGGTTAGGTGCAAAGTTGACTGCCGCGTGAAAGGGGCGGCCGGTGTACTAATAGCGGGAAGCGGCGTTAGCAGCCTCATTTCCGTCAAGGGAACCCAGACTATATCTAATTCAAAAATGCTCGGGCTCATTTGAAGGAGATGAAGTAGAACGGAAAACTGAGCTAGCTGGATTCATTTCATATTTAAAGCGCTACTATAGACAACAATTATAAGTACTGCCCCGGATCCCAACCATGAGGCAGAGATAATTAGAAGGATAAGAATTGGGTGGACTGCATTCGGCAGGAATTCTCGGATAATGAACCACAGCCTACCATTGTCCCCGAAGAAGAAAGTGTATGACAGCTGCATCTTACCGGTACTCCCCTACGGGGCAGAAACTTGGAGGCTCACTAGAAGGGTTCAACTTAAATCGACTCAGCGAGCAATGGAACGGAAGATTATACGTGCAAAATTAAAAGAACAGAATAGAGCGGAGTGGTTCAGAGAACAAACGCGTGTTAAGATTGTAATAGTAGAAATTAAGAAGAAGAAATGGTGTGGTCAGGTGATGTAATGCGAAGGCAAGATAACCGTTGGTCATTAAGGGTAACAGAATGGATTCCTAGAGCAGTCAAGCGTGGCAGGGAGCGGCAGAAAGTTAGATAAGCAGATGAAATCAAGAAGTCTGCAGGGATAAATTGGTCGCAGTTAGCACAGGACCGGGATAAGTGGAAATCTCTGGGAGAGGCCTTTGCCCTGCAGTGGACGTAGACATGATGGTGATGATGATGATGGTGGTGGTGGTGATGATGATGATGGTGGTGATTGTGGTGGTTATGATGATGATGGTGATGATGACGATGATGATAGAGAACACAAGCGCTTGTGTTGTCTTGCCTTGCGTCTGTTGGCGCTGTGGAGGTGATTTGCCGTTTTGGAAATCCGACCCCGTTGATTATTTCTACAAGCCGGGGTCCGCGATTATGGTGACTGTGATTTGTGTAGTGATGATGGCGTGAGCTATGGCGGCTTCTTCGGCAGTATCGATCGTTGCGGTCTTGACCGTGCAGTATAGTAATTCCTGTCCCCGTCCATCCACTACACAGGCTACATGGGCCGGATGGTGCGGATAGGGAGATGCGTCCAAATAGCAGTATTCGGGCCGTTTTGGTATTTAACGGGCATGGCTCGCGCTGGGGCAATTCTTCTGGCCTTGTTGTAGTCCTAATGCATGGTAATTAGTATCGGGTCCACTCGTATGAACTGTCGGATTTTAAACGTATACTAAATTTTCGATCTTCAATGAGTGGTATCTCGAAGAGTAGCGCCTCACGTCGGCGTTTCTTCAAGAGCTATATCTGAGGGATGTGGTGCTGTTCCTGTAGTTCATCCCAACAACTATGCATACCTAATTGCAACAATTTTGACGTCGACGCCTTCGATGGCAATTCGAGGACATTTTTGTGGGCCTGGCGGATAATTATATTTAGTCTTCCTTTTTCGTTTGTTTTAAGTGCTAGGTAGGGTGTTACAGAGGTGATCCTACTCATAAGTGCGGGCTTGTAATATCTTTGGCGCATGTGCAGCTTTCCCGTTCATGGAACTCCTTTCAACAGTGATTACCCTGTAGTTATTTAGTGAAATGTAAAGTTTGTTTGCGCGGCTAGTATTGGGAGTGAAAACTTGCTTTGTGCACAGTTTCAAGTCTCGCACGTTGCGCGACGGGGTTCCAGAGCCATGGAAACTATCCCATAGAAATGCATGGGCAGTAAGATTTGACAGCAAATTACACACAAAATATTCAGAATCCTGGAAACTTATTTTTGTGTTTTTATCTTCACGTTGACCTCTTGCATTATGCCAAATATCACTTTAGTGAAGTGGTTTTGCCAGGTTCCCGAGAGATCGGAATTTCGAGCAAGAAAGCTGGGTACGTGTCACATTTTTTTAGGCCATATCAAAGATACGGGACTCTCTGATTTATATGAGCAAGCCGGCTAACGGTTTTCAAGGTTAGGGGGGTGGGGGGGGCGGGGCGGGGAAGGGTGCGGTTGTGTGGAGCACAGGACCATTTTTGGGGACAAACAAGTCGCAAAATTAGCGAATGTGGCACAGTTGGGAGCGGTTGCACATTTGTAAAAATGTCCGAGCTTGGGACGGTAGCCTCGCTTTGTTTCGCCGTACCAGCAGTAATTGTTTGAAGTGCCAATTTTTCCGCCGCTAATTTGAGACTAGCTGTTCTAAGGTTTCTTTGCGCTTCGCCTACAGCGCCGTGAAGTGCTCCTTGATGAATTTTGTAACGGTCCATAATGTGAGATCACCCGCGTAGATCGCATTGCGAAAGGGGGACGGGTATTTCTTGCAATAATGGCGAAAGATCCTTCATGGCAATGTTAAACAAAAATGGCGAGATTGCTGAGCCCTGGAGGGTACCACAAATTATCATCGTAAGCAAAGTAGAACGCAAGTGTCCAATTCCGGTGGTGGTGGTGAAATTCGTAAGGAAGGCTGCAACGTAACTGTGCTCACTCTGCCCACAATCAAGGAATTAAATGCCTTCAAAGGATAGTGTGGTGGCTGATAATATCAAGAGCACCTTTATGGCTAGAGCTGGGATGCAGCGCTTATAGGTCTTGGAAAGCTGGCCAACAATGTCCTCTTTAATATCAAGAAGTACATCGTGAGTCGATAGGTTTCATAAAGCGAATTTCATCACCCATGCCACAGGCCTTAGTTTAGAATGGTCTCCCCTATATACGTCTTGTTTCAGAATTGTTTGCACTTTTGGCCAAGTGGTTGAGTCGAGTGACAGACAGAGAAAAATTTTCGGGTTTAAATAGCCCCGAAAAGACTATCATCATCATTAGAAGAAACAGCCTGGTTGTGCCCAATGCAGAAAGAATGCCTCTCCGAAAGATCTCCAGCCACGAACTACGGAAACTCGGTATGAACTACCAAAATTCGAGTGCAGAGGGTGGACTCATCGATCATTCGAACAAGGACCACACAGGGTGTCCCAGCTATCATGCACCAAGACTTTTAAAAAGATCAATGGCGTTACTCGAGAAAAACCTAGTGCACGATGTTTTCAGTACAGTGGGGTACCTGCCAGTTTTTTTGTTGTTGTTATTAATGAGATTTAATTAATTATTTATAAATAACTATCTAAATTGAGAAATACTGTCCTAATTATTAAAGTGTCAATGAGGCACTTATATGTACGCACGAGGGGTATCTAACTACGGTATTTTCAGCGACTAACTAATTGTGTACTCATTTATTCCGACTGATAAAGAAACCCCATGAAATTTGAAAAATACCACGTGACGGCGCTCCTGCCCGCATCATAAAGCAGCGCCCTCAAATAAGCTTATTAAAAGAAAATTCTTTGCCTGTCCATGCCTGAAAACCATAGAGTTTCATACTAATATATGCTAGAGGGGACACTGGCGCTGCAATCTTTCAACCAAATATGCACCGTGGCGCTGATTGTGTGACGCAGACTCGTGATTTTCAAACTTGGCTTAAGTTGAGGCTTGGAGGTTGTTATGTGCACTTGGCTTCGGATTTTTCTGCCCCATCAGTTTCGGTTTCGGCATCGAAAGCGTCGCGGGCTCGTTCCGGGGCTGAATTGTTGTTAGCGCCCGATTCCAGTGGCTCCAATTATCGAGTACTGCTCGGCTGGAATGAAGTGGATGCGGAAAGCAGTAGCACCGCCGTGTATACAACAACTAGTCATGTCCTACGGCATTTCTGAAAACGGACGCGAACTCGAGATTCCCCACAAGGTAGACGGTACGAGCATGCTGTTCCATCCTATATGCAACAGCACGTTATGACGACGCTTGCGAGAACAACACAAGCGCGGTAGCGGCTAAGCCAAATAATAAAAAGTCTTTACCAGCAGTAGGTGTATGTGTACAGCCGTCTAATTTTTCTTCACATGACAATAATATCGCGGAAGCTTCGTCCGGCGGGTGGGTCACCATGCACCAAGTTGATCGTGGTCAGCACCTTATCACTTTAGAAAGCGGCGAAACAAGCGAGGGTAGGTCGCATGCACGGAACGATTCCGCCAATGCAACCGTCATCAGCTAGGCTGCCCTTTTTGGCCGGTAATCAGCTGCCTGTAATTATTGACGTGAACAAGGTGCACACACAATCACTGTCGCCGCCCGTGACCATGCAAACTTGCTTCAGCCGCACGCCATCGCCGACTCGCACGGCATCGCCGCCTAATCGGCCTAATCGTCGGCTCCGCTAAGCTTAGCCGTACATACACCTTACAAATATCTTCTCGTCTGATAGAATAATTCTTCTAAACCTCAATATAAAATTAACAGAAAGAACAATTTGTTTTCACGATTAATAATTTACACACTAATCAACATTAGTTATAGCTTTTGTATTAAAAAAAAGTACTTTGAGTCAAGTCAAGATCACGGCTGTGTCAAGCCAAGTTCGAAAATATATTTTCGAAATATATTTTCTCTATATTTTTCCTATATATATTTTTCCTATATTTCGAAATATATTTTTCCTTAAGCGAGTTTTTCCTGCAGACCTAAGAACGTAAAAACGAATTTAGTAGCAGCTGTTGGGGTTTTGCTCGACAGTGATGTCTTTTTTAAAGGAGTACAGACACGAAATTTTAAAGCCGAGATAGCTATGTAAAATGCTTCCTTTGTATATGGAAATATCTCCCAGCAAGTTTCCACAGTAATTTAGCAGCAACTGTTGGGGTTTCGATCGAGAGTTATGCGTTTTTTAAAGGAGTACTGGCACGAATTTTCGAAGCCGGGATAGCTATGTAAAATGCTTCCTTTGTATATGGAGATATCTCCCAGCAAATTTCAACAGTAACCATTCAGTATAACATATTTTAAATCTTTGCGCGCACGAGAAAGCTCAGAACGGATACCCTTTCGCAATCGGCATCACAATGATGCCATATGCTCCTCCTGGCCTCCGTAACGTGGCCAACGCGCTGGCTGCGGTTGGCGAGAGCATTTTTTGGCGTGTGTATCACGTCACGGTTTTGGGACTGACGTCACCCGGCCCGGGCGCGTGGAGATGGTGTAGACCACAGCCGGGCTGGACGCGACTGGGTGTGGTGCGACAGGAACGGTGACGTCACCAAAGCCGTCCTGTCATGGCGGCCGCCTCGGTGTCTGTTTTGTCGAAACCGGAACTGACACGAATAAACGAGGCTGTAAATAATTATTCACGCTGCGACCGACCGTCTAATGTGTCATTCTATGATTAGCGGGCTGGTAGGCACCCATAACAGCGAGAAAAACGTAACACGAAAATTTCGGTTACGTTTTCGGTTAATCTCTACATTTCAAGCATTTTGAGGTGCAGAAAATTGGTGGTACAAAAAGGTTCTGGTCAGAGCGAGCGCCAGCCGTGAACCGTGAGCTAGGGATGGCGCGCCGGAAAGGGAAAGAGCATCGCGGGAGGAGGGTCGGAGGATGGCTCGGCGAAAGGGCTACGCAGCGAGTGCCGGGTAAGGGAAACAACAGCACAAATAGAGGGCAGTCAGCTGCACTTGAAATGATTGACGGTAGGGTTTAACGCGCCCTAACCAGTGTTGTACGGAACGGCGTTCCAAGGAACGGCGTTCCTGGAACTAATTCCTTTTTGGAAGAACGGAGGAACGCGCCACCGTTCCATTTAGGGTCGGTGGAACTGCAACGGGAACTCGTTAAGTTTTTGAAGGAACGCCAGGAACGGCGTTCCTTCTGCAAACGTTACATCGCTAAAAATGGGCTGTGTTTGATTCTATAGCTCGAGAACGAAAATCCACAAGTCGCTAAAGTGTTTCTCTTCCTATAAGCTGGCCAACTTTCCCGCCCTTCAGCGGAAGGTGCATCCTCTGAGGTCAAAGGCAGGAGATAACCATGCGGCGGTCCCCAGCTTGTGCTTGCTTTCATGCCGATTGAGCTTACGCGGCGTTCGACGCGTGAATAGTGCAGCCGCGAGAATTCTTTTCACTTTTCATCGTTTGCCTGGGGAGGCCAAGATGCGTGTCTGGCCGATAGAATTGTTCCCTTGCTGCCGGAGAAAGGTTTCTAAGTCCGAGCGACACTGCAGGTACCTTGTGAAACCACCGTATATTGACTGGAGTAATTGCCGCATTAGTGCGCGCGAGGAGCGGGTGCGTTGTTATTGAGGGAGTTTCTCTCGCTTTGAGGTCATTTGAAGGGTCACCGGGATCGCAGGGTCACCGGGAATTGTTCGGGATTGCATGTTTGTAACCCTCACAGGAAAGCCCGAGATCGTTGTAGCCAGTTGCTTAATCCCAAAGTTTAAGCTATTGTGGATCCCAGATAGTTCTGTGCGAGACGAGGTGACCAACGACATTAAGGCAGAGCTGGCTGCGGTGACCGAGCCATCCAGTGCAGATTTTGCCATCTCGTCCACTCCCGAGGATTTATTTTCGTTCGGGCCGCAAACCCTTCCAGCCGAGGCACAGGATGAGCTGTCGCGGTACCTGCTGCTACCAGTTGACTAGCTATGTCGCAGATGTAGAACTTCGAGGGACTGAACCAACTTTTCTCCAATAGAACATGTCAGCACCCTCAAGCACTTCCGTGGAACGGCTCTTCAACATTTCTAAAGAAGTGTTAACGAAAAAAACGGGTTCGTCTGTGTGACTCCAACATCGAGATGCAACTATTGCTGAGTTCTTAGTTGCGAATATGCATTCAGGCATTTTTCCCCAGAAATTGTTTTCGCATTTTTTTCATTCATTCTACATTTTTTTCTCTTCTGCCATATCCTATAACTTTATTATGTGCTTAATTTTTTTTCTGCTTGAACAAACAAATAATTTGTTTTTTCTGTACCACGGCACGTGTTTTCTTGTTGTCGCTTTACTTTTATTTATTTGTTGTTCTTTCTTTTACTTTATAGTGTCGCACTTTGTGTCCGACTGTATTTTTATGGTGCAAATAATTTTTACGCACGTGATTAGGCTCGGAGTTATTTCCTGTGCTTTTCTTCTGCGCGTATTTCTAACCACGCAACTGATTTGTGCGTCGTGTCCCCACATTTGGCTATCTTTGGTTGTTTCCTTTATCTACTACCCTGATTGGGTTCGGCATACAGTTCTGCCCCGTTATAGCGATGTCAGCGGGACGGCGAAAACATTTCATTATAAGCGGTATTTTGATATAAGCGACCACTCTAGAAAAGCTAAACCATTTGAGCTTATTATACGCCACAGATGCGAGGAATCAAAGCACAACTGACTCAAAACGTTATTCAGACGCAAAAAGGGCAGTGAGCTTTGGCTGTTTCATGTTCTTGCCGGGCGCGAGCAACCCCTGCTCCGATTTGACCAAGCATTGCAGGAGGACGTGGTCGCCGCCCACGAAAATTGGCACTGGCAGTTCTCCTATTATAGGGGGCGTGCGGGCATCACGAAACGCTACGAGAGTTTCGCGCTGAAAAGCGCCGCAGATGCCATGGCTCGAGACTGAGGTTGTGTTTGTTGCCCTCAAAAAAAAAAAATAATAATAAAACGATTAACCGCTCATTGGGCGTACAAAGCGCAATCATGAAAACTGACCGGTTTTGCACTAGGGGGGCATTGCATGATCACTGGGAAATTTTTTCCCGAGTTGTGCTGCCGTGAAGTTTGCAACACAGGAGTTCTTCGGCGCCTCGTTGTCGACGGCACTGCTAATTCTACGGTTCGATTGTCAGCGTTCGCGCACCGTCATGTCCACGCCATTGACCAATGTGTTGCGATGAAATTCAATGACCCTACCACGCAATTGGACCATTTGCCCAAAATGGGGATAACCCGAATCGAGCATCACCGGCTCGAGAAAATCGCCGGCGAAACACCAGCTTCCGTTGACCCGTCATGATGACAGCCTGACTCGCGCTGAGTCGCCGCGGCACGGCAACACCTCTGTTCGCCACTTCGCTTTAAGCGGGTCAAGCTCCTCTGGCGCCTCGAGTAATGCGGCCTAAAATCCGTACGTTTGGGTTGGGACCAGAATAAATTTCGAATAAAGCGTTATTTCGAATAAAGCGATTTCGTTATAACGAGGGATTACTGTACTTTGTAATTCTTGTGCGTAGAATTCCTGTGGGACTACGCTGTTGGCTTTTCTTTTTTCTTTTTTTTTATCGTCTTCTGTCCTAAACTTGGATTGCTAACCTTGGGGTAATTACTTGTTCTGCTGTGTTTTGTTTCTAGAGAGAGAGAGTGTGAGGTCTAACACGCCGACACAACGCAGGCGATGAGGCGCTTCGTAGTGGAGGGCTCCAGGTTAATTTTGACAACCTGGAGATCTTTAACATGCGCTGAAACTCATACACACGGGAGTTCTTGCTCTTCGCTGTGTTTTGTTACTCGAAAATTTGTGCTGTATTATCCGCAAAGCTTCGCTTTTGTAACCCCTTACTAAATTCCCTGCAAAGGCACCTGTAAGGTATTTTAAATAAACTGTAATGTTAAATCAGCCTTCATTAAAGGGCTATGCATAGTTCCTTTCGACGCGGTTTCTTACGAAAGATATTTATTACGTTCCTACATGTGAGTAACTTGCTATTTGCAAATGTGAAGGGCAGTAGCCTTACTGCGCGTTAAAACCGAAGTGGAAAGTGTCACATGTGTTTCACCTATAATAGAAGAGCACCAAAATTTCCAGTTAGACATGTCTGGTGTTTGTCCGATGCTGCCTGAAAAAATCGTCTTGAGCATTTCTTTGGATTCTTTTTATCTCCAGATAAACTGCTGCCGGAGGTGTTCATATTCCTATAATATACGTAGCGCGATGCGAGATTTAAATGTCTCACTTAATTTTGCATCAGGAATCCAACACCATATTTTAAATTAAAAAAATTAAATGTAACGCTAATGTAACGACACGTTCCAATGTTCGAAGTGGAACTGGAACGCGTTCCTTTCGCAATAAAGGAACTTGTAACGGGAACTCGTTTTAAAATTGGGGAGGAACGAGGAACGGGCTTTCGTTCCTGTTTTACAGGAACGGGCACAACACTGGCCCTAACGCAGGCGATGAAGCGCGCCGTAGTGGAGGGCTCCGAATTAATTCTGACCACCTGGGGTTCTTTAACGTGCGCCGAAATCTCGCACACACGCGCGATCTTGCTTTTCAACTCCACCAGAAAAGCGGCCGCCGCGGCCGGGAATCGAACCCGCGACCTCGTGCTCAGCAGCGCTACGCCTTAGCCACTGAGCCACCGCGGCGGGTTGCACTTGAAATACGAGCCGCCTTTGGCGAGCGAGCTGAAGAACCTTCGGAAGCATGTTCGAACGGTGCTTTTGGGGGGGGGGGGGGGGGGGGGGGGTGCTTTTCTACTGGTGACGGGCGCGGCCGCAAAGTTCAACAGAAAGTTCAACGGCCCATCGATAGAAGGTCCGACTAGCCTTTCTTGCTCGCATTCTAAGAAAGTTCTAAGCATCTCCCGTAATGTTTATATTGCCACGAGCACCTCTCGGCACGTCACGTCCCCGCAAAATTTCTCCGAATTTTACTCGGCGTTTTCATTGCGAAATTTACTTCTCTTTGAGCAAGTTCGTGTTGCAGGCAGCTCGTCTTAAATGTGAATCAAGCGACAGCTGTTGGTGCTTTGCTCTATGGCTGTACGTTTTCTAATTTAGAACTGAAATTCTGCATTTAAACTTCGATACTTGACTTGCACCGCCAACACCGCAGATGAAGAGCAACTGCGTTCTTGGCGGACGAGCTGCTTGGAACGCCGCATCCTGTAAACAAACCTGTAAATTGAAGCCAGCGAGATGCCGTCTTAACCCTTCATTGCATAACAGTTCCCTCCCGGGCAAGGACAGGAGCAGCGAACTGCGCGATCGATTCGTATTTTCGTTCTCACCCCTTCCCTCCCGCCGCCGCCCGTGTACCACGAGGTGCGAGCACGCTGTCGGTTGGTTGGCAGGAGTCATCGACTACGATCGACACTTGCGCGGCAGCTGTTGCGTTCGGAGAACTTTCAGACGCGAAGAAATGAAAGCCGCAACCAGTCGCCGGGGGAGAGGGGGAAAGCGCTGCATGCGGGAATCGCCATTCTCGCGCTGCGTGGCAGGAAGCGGCAGTTCGCGCGTGCGCCCCAAGGCCGCGCCTCCGACGTCGGCACACATCACCCTACACGACGCCGCCACTCGCTGTTCGGCGCTGCGGCGAGTCGCTCGGTCATCGGAGGCTGTGTTTGTAGCTCCCGCCAGGAACGGACCTTCACGATGCAAGCCTGCGCCGGTGAGTACGATCGATGCATACCGGCATCGCTGAAGGAAGGCGGGAGCCACGATTTGCCGGGGCCGATTCGTCACCGAAACCGCGTCGTTTGTTGGCCGTAAAAGCGACGTGTACTTACTTGTTCCTTGTCACACTGTTTCGTAAACGAAGTTAGAGCTGCTGTCCACCAACACCACGTGAATGTTTATTCGGGCCAGAGTGGTGGCTTGGCCTGTTGAAAAGAATGTGGGGGCAGTACGTTCGATGATGTCTTTCTTATACCTTTACTTCGTATGCATTTATTCGCTTTCTGCTCAGTCGCTAAACGAGGTTGGTGGTGACCTCAAGTAGTGATAGGGTTGAATTGAGCAGTGCGGGGCAGATGACCTTCGGTGGTACACTTTTGTAAGTGCCGGTTTCGAAGTCGCTGGATAGTTATAGGTTGTTATGAGCATCGTTTCTGTGATTCGGGGGTAGGGGGAGAGGGCTGACGCTGCCCGTCTCGTCGACTGTTAGTTGTTCGGCGTAACTCTATACCCTTGGTAACGCGGTATCATAGCGACACCTGAATCTGAGCTGAATGTCATTGAAAACAGTGTTATGTTGATTGCATATGGTTGAATTTTTTCGAAACGGTCGAACGTCAGCCATTTGAAACGCTCCTCGTAAAAATAAAACATATCCGGAAAGCGCTTGTCCTGGAGCGAAGTGCACGTGTTTAATAGCAATCGTTTCCGGTTTGCAAGCCCTTTACACCAAGTTTGACACCTACGTTAAAATATTGTGTACTTCGGGTAAAACTACAGCAACAATGTTTCCGGCGATTTCGGAATTATTGCCTAGTGTTCTCACTGATGGCGTCTATAACGCCAACACACCCTTCAGGAAAGCCAGCTTTCTCTGACGATGGTCTAGGCGTCGTTTGAAGTTCCAGAAGCGCAGAGTAAAATATGTCTGAGATGAGGTTGAGAGCACTGGATCAACGAAGGTGGGCAGCTACGATTTTTAGGTACCTATACTTGAAAAGCGGGGACACGCCGTGGTTAAGTAAGGCTAACGATGAAATACGGAAAGAACAGTGGAGAATCCAAAACAGCCACGGTAACCAAAAAAGAGGCAAGGCAGATAGAAACGGATAAATGAAGGGGAAAAATGGAAGCTAAAACGTCGTTAGAGATGTACAGGGCTGAGAAATTGAACATCAGAAAGGAAAATGTCTACGATAATTCCCAGGGCAGTCCTTTGCTTTTTCAGGCTAGAGCAGGTTGCCTGCGAACTAAGAGTTTTGTGGGGAAGTATTCACAAAATGATGGGGTATGCGTGGTCTGCGGGAAAGAAACAGAAACTATGCGGCACATAGTGTTAGAATGCGAGGGTATCCATCCAAATCTACATGAAGGGAATATTCGGCTTCCAGAAGCCCTAGGATTTAAGGGTATCGCAGAGGAAGTTAACTTCAAGGCTGTCGAGGGACGAAAAGAAGATTAGAATGCTGGACGACGAAAAGCAGAGAGGGGAATATTGCCTAGGACAGTTACCACCTGTAACAGGAAAAAAAAAGTATTTTGTGCCTAATAAGCTTTTTGTGCCTACCCTAAGCAGCGCTATAGTATTAAACCAACTGAGTATAAAACATCGTATACAGTCGAACACGGATATATCGAACACGGGTATATCGAATTATTGTCTATATCGAACTCATAAATTATCCCCTTGAAAATTCTGTGTAAAAGTATAGGAATTCGTACTTCTATATCGAACCGCATTTTTCCCGACATTAGTTATATCGAACGCCGCGCGAGCTGGAAGGTGCTCTTCGGCGGTCGCTGCACCCCCGATTGAGGTTGAAGAGGATATAGAGGAATGCACGGGCATGGCGAAAGCTGGCTCGCAAAACTAATCCCCCCTACCGGAACGAATTTGCGCTTGCCCAGTCGGGCCCCGCTACCGGCCGCCGTAGCGTTAGCGGACGGAGCCCAGTATGCTAAATCTCTCTAGGCACACAAGCCCGAACGCTGGGAAAATATGACAGTGTGAGGTAGGGATGCCCCGAATGCGCACGTCCTTTTTTTTTTTTTTTTGGCTGCGTACGTTCCCCGGCTTGCCGAGAAAGAGTTTTGTTTTTCTCTCTCTCTGGGTCTGTCTTCCCCCGATGTCGTCTCGGGAAAGGGAAGAGGGAACGAAGGCGCTGGCGGCCTCCTCCTTCTTTTGCATCTTGCTGCTGTTGCTCCTGTTTGGCGAGTTGTCCCGCACCTTTCGGAGATCACTGTTTCTCTCGGAGATGACCATCGCGAGCGCTTGGAATTGTTACCTTCAAAGTTCTTGTGGTACGTGCGCGCTGTTCTTCTTTTGCGTGCGTGTTGTGCGTGGTGTGCGAAGGCGCAGCGTACTGCTGAAATTTTCTAGTTGTGCAGCCTCGAGAAGATCGAGACCAGCGTCTTTAATTTCATTTCCAGGACGAAGAAGCAGGCGATTTTTTTTCACGGAAATAAAGTGTCCTGTTGCGTCCTGAGTGCGGAATTAGTTGTCATTCTTGAATGCGACGATCGGGAAGTGATTGTCCGCCATAGGTGAGGTCTCAGAGCCCATATTTTTTATATCGAATTTTTCATATATCGAACTATTTCGCGATCCCCTTGGAGTTCGATATATCCGTGTTCGACTGTATTAGTCCTTTTTGGTAAGATGACACGTCATCACCCCGCTACGAAGGGGAAACCAATAGCAAATTCATCATCATCATCATCGATAATGAATGCATGGATGAAGCCGGCGTCCTTCGCGTATGAAGCCGGCGTCTATCCCATTGCTGTATTTTGCTCCATTTCGACGTGGTCGATACTCAGTCCAAACCCAGACGACAACCAGAGAATCCGTCACCAGAAAGCTTCGCGTTCAACCATCGTCGTCCTTAGACGGAGGGGCGCATGATATTTTAGTCACGGGGAAACGGTGTCGCGATTCTCTATTGCTCGGACGATTTTGTTCATTATTTTTCTCTCCCGTGCATGCCTATGCTCCGAAGTGTAGTGTTCTCAGCGACCACAAGCCTTTTTACTGAAAACATGTTGGGCACAGGAAACATGTTTACTGAAAGTGTTTGTGTACGTGGCTCGATTGAGTGACAAATAACACAAAACAAAGCAGATGCAAATATATCTAAGATTTCAAAGATTTCTTTCCTCAGAAGTACGAGGAGGCAGCCTGGTGCTAAAGGCTACAAAGCCTGACAGAGGCCCCAGCCCCCTTTGGTACAGTACAATCAAGAAGCAAAATCAAACAAGCTGGAAATTCTAATGTTTGAATTATAAAAATACGAGCAACATGTAGAGCACAAGACATTAAAGAACAATATGGAAAATGTCTCTGCCACGCAGTACACCAAGCCCGATATATAGCAGCGTATTTGTTTCTCGGAGCTGTGTTCGAGCCCGCACTTGTCGTTTGTTTATCATATACGCAAATATTTCTGCTTACAGGTAACATCCATCTGGTGGTAATAAAATGACTGAAAAAAAAAAAACAACAACAAAAGAGAACAATTTAAATCAGCCGACATTTTCCTCCGAGTCGTCAGCAAGCGTTCGCAGTTACGGATATAGGTCTTCTGAAAGGTCAATGTTTCCTACTTATGCGAGTGTAACAGCGGCAGCTGCGGCGCGATGAGACCTTCAAAAAACCGCCTGCCTGCGGTCGTCGTGGAGGCTGCGTGTCTGCGTGTCATTGTACCGCTCGGTCAGCTGTGCGTCCGCGGTGCAGTCCATTCGGCTTGTATTCGCGCTTCTCGGATACCTATCAAACGTTTAACGTGGGCATAAAGACAAAAATACAACTTTTTTCAGTTTGAAAGAACTCACTTAGCTCTATTTCAGCCTCGGAACGTAATCTTAACAAGGAGAAGAAAGGAGCAATGAAAAACTCTTAATTTGCGCCACAGCGATGTACCGTAAAGTTCCGAGAGAACGCCCTCCCCCGAAACATCGTCCAGGCCTTTTTTGGGAGAAGTATTAAATTTACTAAAAGACTGCAGAGATCGCCCTCTCCCAAAATAGGTGGCTTTATCGCCGATGAGTGAACTAAATTACCACGAATCATGTATTCATGCGGTCACTTATTTGGCCTCTTCGCACTTGACCTGGATGTTCACCCATCTCGTATTTTTTTCTTAATATCCTTGCAGTTTTGGTTCGCGGTTCGACCACTTTACAAGTTTTTTGCACCTGACCCGAAAGTTCGCCCATCCCGTATTTTGCACGTGATATCTCGGTACTTTGGGTGGGCTTTCTTTCGGAACTCTAAGTATTGCCTGGAGAGACGCGGTATGGGCTAGCACTAAAACAGTTAGTAGTGGCGTCGGAACTATTTTTTCCATGGGGGAGCAAAGAATATGCTACCATAAGCAGAATCATCATCAGCAATCTTATTAATATTATGGGTGTTTCTTAAATATAGCCGATATACGTAGCGTGAGCTAAGGTTCAGCTGGTTATTCTTAGCTTTGCTGGTTGTCTAGGATTAGCTTGATTATCATGCTACTGCTGCTTCAATGACACACACACGCACTGTATACGTATTATGTGACACGTGTATATTTATCAAGCTGCTCCGGCGCAGCGTCACCAATCGCCCCAGAGCTAAACTGGTTCCACAGGCGCACGCCGGTGTTGCTGCGACGCACGAGCCATCGGTTCCACACCCGGCCATCCCTCGCATGATCATCAACTGAACCTGGCCGCCACGTGCGGAACGGAGGTCGGCGAAGACGCTGGGCGCGTGGGGTGTGAGAGACGCCGGGCAGCGAGCAACGTTCTGTGCGCCGTGTGACGTCACTGCTCCTCGCGCATGCGCAGCGCGGCTCTCCAGGATCCACGCGAAACTGCTCAACCTCGGCCAGTGTAGCTCAGGTTACAATATAAAAAAATGCCAAACAACACATACTTCCAGTACGTTTACATACATGCCTCCTAACCTCGATTGTACCACGAGACCTGCACATTCATACTACCCAAGGAAGGATTGCACGATGAATATTGATAAAAGAAGAGAGTTAAATACACATATCAGTTGTAAAAAAAAGATATGCTATGTGTTATATTGTACATATAGATTGAACCATGTGCCTTATATTATTAGAGTGCGTGTACGCACTACGGATCTTTTGTTTTAACTTCGTTTGGAATATTTCTGATTGTCTGGTGAGCCATTATATTGGACAGATTGCAGTATTATGATATGGATGCATTCATATCTCGTAATATATAGCTGCACTGCTGACAACTTGGGACAGCCTGAGTAATTATCCGATTGGTGGAAGCCGCTTTGGGAACCGGTGTTTCCTAAGAAATCTGAGGTGGATAGCGTCAAGAGATAATGGTCGTAACGCTCAGTGGAGCTGGCTAGTATCATGATGGCATGCAGCCAATTTAACACCCATCCTTCGATTAATACCGCAGGCATCGAATATTTGAGACACGAGATTAGATTGCCAATTCCTCATTCGAGGGCCTTTAAACTGTGTATCTTCCGAAAACGGGTAACGTTGACATCACTATTTTTTCATTTTAGGGGCATTCATAACGGCAAGAAATATCGTCTAATTAGGGACCATCGCAACTGGAATTTCTACCGAATATTATCTGATCCTTATGCGCTTTGCCTTGTTCAAGTAAATCTAACTTTCCCCGAGCCGTCTGGGGCTCAGCAGAAGTCTTCAGGTGTTCTTTTACTGGAGGAGCCGTGCTAACCCATCTGTAAGAGAGGGGCCCCTTGCACCGCCCGGTTCGGACGCTACTGGACATAGGTGCGTTAGGCTATGTTCAGACTGCCGACGCAAAAGCCATATCGTGGTCTATGAACGTAAAAAAAAAAAAAAAAAACGGAATGTAACGTAGTTCGGTTGGCTGAGACGTAAAATGACGTCATTCTTTAACGTTATTACGGTAGTTGCGGCAACAGTCTGAACCCGGCCTTAGATGCACGTTAACATTCAAGTGATAAGCTCAGACGGAACTAGAAGCCTCACTACAATGACGCAGTCATGTTTCTTGGTGGTTATGGTGACCGCCAAATGCACCAACGACATTCCGTTACGTCACAGTGGAATCTCAGAAAAGTGGCTGGGGAGGCGCCACTTCTTCGTGTGTTCTCTTTTAATGTCTCGATTATTAACTTGGTGTTTGCGGTAAAGTTGGTATCATCGTTAGTGGGACAAAGCAGTGTTTTTAATGAACCCTACTTGTGTTTGGTCTCTCTATCATGGCCCCTTTAAGTGGGCAAAGTCTCGAGTGGCAATCACTCGAGTGGCAAACACACAATGGTGTGCCGCGCTGCACACAATGGTGCCTCGGACCAGCGCTTTCGCAATTTCACGGCCGGGGCATGACCCCTCGCGACCTTTAACGTTAGCACGTTCGCAGTCGTTTGGCTCTGCCCTCCCACGAAGCGCGAACGGTCCCCCACACGTTCCGGTTTTAGAACGAACGGGTTTGACGCCCGGCGGCAATGCGGCATTCCTGAAAGAACGCGCTGCTGATCACGCCGCACTTATTAGTCTCGTGTTACGCCGGAGATATCGTCTGATGCACATATCGTAGACCCTTTCGCATGTCCGGCGGACGTAACGTCATATGTGTTCCCTTAAGGGCCACTCACCTGATCGCATTCCTTGGGACTTACTAAATTCACGAACCAAGAGCTTAAAAAGCGTCGCGTACCGGTACAAGAGGCTTTACAAATTCGTAGAAACGTTCCCAACAACCTAGTTTGCTTTGTCTAGAAATATATAACTTCCGTACTGAGATAAAAAATAAACAAACGCATTCTGGTTTATACATTTTTTTTACTAGATTGCGGTAGCGGTCTAGCAAGCAAAAGTTTTATTTTTTTTATTTCAGTACACAGCTTACATATTTCTAAAATAAGCAAACTAGGCCGTTGTGAACATTGACATTGATTTGTCAAGCTTTTCGTATTAGTGCACGATGGTTTTTAAGCCCGTCGGTCATGGTAAGTCCCAGATGAATGTGAACAGGTGAGTCCCCTTTAACTGCGCCCTTAATTGAGCAGAGCCGCTCCCCCGTTTGATAAATGGCTGCCTCCATCTGTCATGCACGGTCACCCGCTTCTCTCCCGCAGGAGCCCATCCTCACTGGCAGCAATAGGCAACTACATACGCACTAGAAAGGGGTCTCTATGAAGCAGTGCAGAGCGGCCCCGACCACGTCCTTCTAGCGGCGCCAAAGATTGAAGACTTCAAC
>NW_027526361.1:224167268-224194768 GCF_048455015.1 Haemaphysalis longicornis
CGTGCTCCACAGTGCTGCACCTAGCTTGTGGTATGAACTATAGACACAGCGGCGGTCACTTCGGTACCACTCGTGTTGACGGACGACGGTGACGGTCACTTTCTTCCATCACCCAATACAAATATTTGTCCGTCCCTCTGTCTGTCTTTCCGCGTTTGACAGGGCATCGAAGTCTTTAGCAATAATAATAATAATAATAATAATAATAATAATAATATAATAATAATAATAATAATAATAATAATAATAATAATAGACTTTTATTCGATTCACTGTCGAGCTAAAACTCCGTTCAGAGTTAACACCCGAGATCGCAATGAAGGTTTCATAGATTACAGCGAGTTTTACTGCGACGCCTGGCGCTCCGCGGCTGTGCGCCGAGGGCCTGCGACAGGTGGAAATGGAAGGCTGACAGCTGCATTCACGCCACACTGCGACGGAAATCCTGAAGGAAGCGGCACGTGCATCGAAAGAGGCAGGTGTGCGTTGACGAAGGCGGAATGCACAGGGCCGGCGCGACCTTGTAGGGCACGAAGCACGCAACTTATTACGGCACCTGCCATTGGCGATTTTCTTCTTTTTTTTTTTTCAAACCAGCGTCACGCAGAATGCAAGCGTGAGGGAATTCCCTGTTAAATGGGCGGAAGGCAGTACGCCCACTCAATTGTAAGCCTTGGCGTATGCCGCGCGGGAAAATTGTACCTTGAAAGAGAGAGAAAGAGAGAGAGAGAGAGAGAGAGAGAGAGAGAGAGAGAGAGAGAGAGAGAGAGAGAGAGAGAGAGAGAGAGAGAGAGAGAGAGAGAGAGAGAGAGAGAGAGAGAGAGAGAGAGAGAGAGAAATAACATTTATTCAAAATGACCGCATGTCAGCTGCTCCTTCCGTTGCAAATGTGGACAAAAGACGATAGTCGACTAGCCCCCCCCCCCCCCCCCCCCCCCCCCCTGCCAAGTAAATGCCTCCCTTCTCTTTCCCGCTCACCCCTCATGCTGTTTTTCTCCCGCCTCGTTCTTCCCAAGATGACACGCTAGAGGTTTGCTCAAGTCAATTTAATATTACTGCTTTCCACTGTTCCAAGTCGGGTGTCTCGATACCAGTGCTGCCGTACGGCGGAGACGCGCGTGATTCGGGGCACCGTATACTAAACGTTTATAGAACCGCGTTGACCTACTCCACGAGCGTTCCAAGGGGAACGTGGGACCTATCTAGTAGAACCTTTCGTTGCTGTTGCGGTATTTCTTAAATACCGCCAGGAGCGCGGGCAACAGCAGGCGACGGTTTTCTGAAGTTGATGTATTTCATTTGCTATCGCAAAACCAAGCAACTATGATTTTTTAATAAAGGAACGCTGCAAATTTCACTTATGTATTGATTTTCTGCCTTATATTTGCGTAATGCGCTGTTCTTGTTCAACGACGTTGACAAGTATGAACACTGACACCGGAATTAAGACGTTTAGATTTGGCTGTGGGTATATAAGACTATTGCGCAGCTTTCGTTTCACTTTGGCCGGGTGGCTGAATTGAGTCACAGACAGACAGACAGGCAGGCAGGCAGACCAAAATTTCTGGGTTTAAGTAGCCCAAGAAAGACTATCGTCTTGAAAAAGGTCCCATTTGTGGGACGGTGTCCTGGAGGCCTCGGGAGGTATAGCACCTGGTCTGAGACTTCGGAGCTCCGCATGGCCTGCTCCCAGGCTTGGTCGAGTGAGGGGGAAGGCGGGTACAGGCCCACTCGGGGCACTGGCAGAGGGAATGAAAGTAATGGCAAGAAGAAAAAAAACTGCCGTACATACACGTTTGTTGGGAGCGACACATTTAAAAACAAGAACTTGAGTCGTTGGCTATCTAAGCTGTAGTTTTTGTCGTCGCGATATTTTTTCTGTAATTGGAGTTTTAGAGGCGACAGTCGAGTACGAGATGGCCACTATTTCTTTTGCAGCTACATAACGCTGTTTTATGCTTGACATCTGGCATCATCTCCTTGACGTGCATTCTTCATAACAAATAGTTAAAATACTTCATTCAGTTGCAGCGATCAATCGATCAGTTTATCGCCAACATTAATGTGCTGGGCGTTCTACCTGCGAAGTGGCTGTTATAGGCGGCCGATGTTCGAAGTTTCAGAGGCGGCAGAACTTCAAAGACACAGCGACGTATGCGCCAGTATAGGTCCTCACTCCTTCTCTAAACAGGTGGCGCACTTCCTTGATCCGAACCTGCCTTTCCAGTTTTTCTGTGAACGGCCTACTTTAAATGAATAAATAAATATTCACCGCGCTTTGCAGTTTTATCCTCGTATCTCGTGCTGCCCTCCCTGTATTTACTTCTGAGTTTTCTTTTAGACTCTTCAAAGCCAGCAAACTTTATCACAACGTTTTTTTTTCGACACATTTTAGATGCGAAGCATCTCATGCTCGGGGCTGTGTCCCTCCCTCCCTCGTAGTCGTTGTCTCCGCACTCTACTGCGCATGCGCGTCTCTTCAGCCCCGTCAGCGTTTGGGCCAACGTCAGCGCAGTCCACTATAAAAAGAAATAGGCGGCGCCCGGTTTCGATCCCACGACTCTCTGGCCGCAACGGGAGGTACGTACGTGGCCCTCTTCCCACTGCGCTACAAACCGAGACGGGAGCATGTGCTACGAACGCGCCTTATGTCCTTCACTCATTCAAACTACGTCAAGAAGCTACTGATGCAACGAAGGCACGCGAAGCTGAACGTCAACGGAAACGACGAACTGAAAACTAACGGGAACTTCAGTCGACCCCATGGCTGCTTCGCATACTACTCAAGGGAGGATGGTGTAATTTTTCCTGGAATCTATCGTTTCTGCCTTTTCCTCGCGTTGCATCGCTTACCATGGAAAAGCACCGCGTTCGATGGAATAAATTAGTCGGGAGTCGGCGCTGCGTCTGTTCTGATTTCCGTGCGCGGGTTTCTATTGCGCTTTTTTATTTGATCTCGATCGTGTTCCATCGTAGTGCACAATGCAATGAACACATTTGCATGCCAATGTACTCAAAGTAGAACTACTGTACAAAAACGCACGTGGGAAGAACATAGTTTTTGCCGAATGAACGACTGTAATTTCAAGAAAAAAAAAAGCTGTACATCGACAGCCAACTGATACGTGTTATGACAGTGTTTTGGAACCATGAACGAGATCAGCAGTTACGTATAGATAAAAAGAAAACAAAACACCCTGCCGCAAGTACAGGAGAAATTCACGCGTGCAGATCATTCATTGTACACATCGCGAATTCAATATCATGATTGTAGTACTTGTTGAGAATCGATGGCAGTAAACATGTTACAAAAGTGCATATGCAGCTTCGCGTACTCAACAAGGTCGTTCACGCTGAAGATGAACGTCAGCGTATTCAATGACATAAGACGAAGTGTCGGCACTGAAGTAACTTCCACGTAATGCTGCCCGAAAATAGGTCAGAAACTTGCCCAAGACAACGAAAGCGATAAAACGGAAGGTGTACCTAAGCGAAACAATGACAAGCAAATTTCATCATACCAACTATGCATGCAGGCGGCATAAAAAAAATAGAATCACTTTAAATAACCAAGCGTTGACTTTGCACATCCACGGAAGCCTCATCGCGGCAGCTTTTACCGTTCGCTAAAATAGTGTTCTAACTGCGCTGAACGCTTCAATAGCGGTGTGTACGCACGGCGTCGTTGCATCCCTACTTGAATGGCCATACGCGCTATTTTGAAAGTTCTAATTTTAAACTCTTTCTTTAATTAACACGCATCGACAGGGACCTCTTAATGAAAACAAGCCTCCAAGAATAAGCAGAAAGGAAAATAAATTGGCTGATTGTTTTGGAGTTTATAAAATGCAGGGCAGTGCGCTGTTGTGCTCTGTGCCGAAAGCAAAGCTGAAGAACATTGCTCTACTGTAATATGTAATAAACATATAATAAAGTGTAATAAAAACATGTACTAAAACGGGTGACCGCATAAAAAGCTACCCAGTGAACAAACGAATGTCAACGCGGACGCGATTTGAACACTGAGCTGCTACGGACAAATTTAAGGAGGCAGTTTGAAACCACGAAGCCAAACAATTAGCTTAGCGCCTAACTGATCTAATGCAGGTGGCCGGTTTTTCGTACAGCGATTTCCGATAGCGCTGCACGATTTCGTGCGTATAGCGTTACTCTTTCAACAAACTGAGTACAGAAAAACGAGAGAGGGCGCGAACAGGGAGAAATAAATACAGGTAACACACAAGACGCATAAGACATATACTGTGCCTCTATCGGTCCTTCGTTTAGTTTTTTTCGCGTTGCTTTGTTTAGAAGTGTGTCAACCAGGCCGCCAGATAGCAATATTGTGCCTGCCGTCCGAAATGGGGAGCCGTCCAGCGAGTGCAAATGTTGGCAAAGAACACTGATACGAGATAAGCGAACCCGCAGACCTAGACACGAGCTGAGGAACGGAATTTTCCGTCGGGTTACTAAAGCAGTACGCGAGTGTGCAAATAATTCTACTGTGCACGCTGGCAGACAAACCGGGAAATAGACACGTTTCTGGCATGTTTGCCGCCCGAGATGGAGCGCTGTTTCACACATAACGGTGGTTTGAGTCGCCAGTTTTGACGCGAAAAGTCCCATCGCTGCGTCGTCTGTTCGTAAAATTCAATTTACGTCAGCGCCAGAGCCTTGCTCGAGACAACAGCCACTGTTATCACCAGTCAATTGCCACCGGACTATGGGCATCTAAGGTAACGTCACGGTAACAGAAACCCCGAAAAAGCAACGGTTTGTTCAGCTAGCGAAGACCACAATACGTTTGTGGTGGATATATTAATCTGCCAATCAGGTCCCACATAAAGCGCGGAGAAACCGATGCACCCTTGATGGCTTTATTCTTCGCGGCTTGCATTTTGAAGCGACCCCATATACTAGTGCCAGCCCCGTGGGTCATTAACACGTTTCGCGACGAACTGGGGACAAGGGTTTGAGAAATTGACGCTCGTATAATCGACGTCCCGGCGTGCAATACAGGGCGTTTTAAAACGATACGCGTTGTAGTCTCACTACCCTCTGCCTACAGAGCAGTTGCACACGGTTGTGCGGGAGACTCACCCTTTGGCTGCACGGGCGGCATGGCTGTGTGCGACACACCGAAGCCACAGACTGAAGAGAGCTCCAAGTGCCGGTGCGATAGCAACGCCGCAGAGCTCGCGACTCTCTAGCGGGCTTCGATAGAGTTACTGCTGCTATCGGTGGCGCCGTCGGCGATAAAACAGCCAACCCACTTTGCGGCCGCGGCGGAATGCGGAAAGTCAGATAATAGCTCGGCTCTACAGATGTCCCAGTGAAACAGAAAGAAAATGCAATCAGAAGCGCACAACGGTGACATAAAAGCAGGCTGTCTAATCCCTAAATACTGCACCTTATGGCAGACGGTATACTCTCTATCCCCCTCTTTCTCTCGCTGTTTATATATATATATATATATATATATATATATATATATATATATATATATATATATATATATATATATATAGTCTGGAAACATAAAAACGTACTCCGAGCGTGAGAAAATAACATTAAAGAGTAAAAGTTGGAAAAAAAAATTAAAAATAAATAGAAAAATAAAAATAAAAGTAAACTTGCATTTTTTAATGTTTTTCTCGTGTGTCTCTGTCTCTGCTTACCATTTATATATATATATATACAGGTACAGCTGTCACAACTGCAGCACCGGCACGAATGGATGCAGTGCACAACTGTCGAGTAACAGTCAGTTCCCATTTGAAGGGCCCGCACAAATTTTGACGTGTGCTGTGGATGACGCCACCCGGAGGAAGTTGGACAGACGTCGCTTTTAGGGCCCGCACTGAATTGCAGCGGTAAGCGCAGCTATAGCGGTGACTGTGTATTACGCCGGCACGGGAAATTAGCTCTCCACTCGCACGCGCAGCTCCCTCGTACGATCTCGCGATCAGCTATCGCGCAGACGTCAACCAATCAATGTCATCGAGATAACAGCGTCTGAGTACTTGCATCGCAATCCTTTTTCGTTTTACACTCTGGTCATTCACCGGAGAGACAAAGCGCGTTTACGTAATAGATATGATCCATGGCCTCATGAGGGCGGACTGATAAGATAGCGCGATTATCACGCCCCGTGAAAAAAGAAAAAGAGAGCGAAAGTACACTGGGGCTAAGAAGGCCTGGAACGCAAGGAGTTAACGGATTGCACATGCGGTATACTTAACCACTACATGTAGTGTCAGCATCACGCCCAATATGCGCTCGGTTAGACGCGCATCAATTTGGGACAGAAGCCAGGAACATTCCACAAATATGAAACTTTCGATAGATGAGCTGAGAGGAATAACATGCCGACATTTATTACCCTGATGTGACGCACTACGTTTATTTCGTGGGTCCTACGCGTATTTTCCGCGGGATCCCAATGTAAAATTTGATTTATGTAAGGTGACATAAATTAGCCCAGATTTATGGTCGTAACGCATTTTTATTTCTGGTATGTTTGAGCATGTACAGCGACCGACTATACCAAATGTGCCCCTACTGGTATGTGTATCCCCATCCTATACTAAAATCAAAGCATCAGTGCAGCAATAAAATAAGCGGCCGTAGAGATTTAAATGCCATGATTAAAATGTATTTGCGAAGCTACATACATCAGCCGCCGTGGCTCAGTGGCTAAGGCGTTGTGCTGCAGAGCCGAAGGACGCGGGTTCGATTCCCGGCCGCGGCGGCCGCTTTTCTGACGGACGCGAAAAGCTAAAACGCCTGTGTCGATATTTCGGCGCACGATAGTGAGCCCCGTGTGGTCAAAATTATTCCTTAGCCTTCCACTACGGCGCGCCTCATAACCCAGTTATAGCTTCGCCGCCTTACAGCCACAGAAATTGAATTAGTGCCCGACTGACACGATTCAATTTTAGCCGCGCGGCAACTGACAGCGGCTGCCAAACGCCGACAACACTGCGAACCGTAAAGTGTTTACCAGTGCACAGACCGATGCTTCAGCAAGGTCACCCGTCAGTATACCGGCGTAAGCAGTCACCTGCCACGCCACTGATTACGAAGAAGCGCACGAGCATTTTTTTTTTTTTTCCTGCTTGGGCCGATAGAGTCGTGTGCTCGAGGTCAAACCGACCGTAAATCGCATGGTCGACCCCCGCATGTCGTCCAGCCTTCGCTTTCGGTGTCGAAGGTGCGTCAACGTGCTTTAACTGAGAGCTGCGCTTAACGAAATAAGCAAGAAAACTTATGAATACCACGTTCTGTTCCCGCCTAACTATTGTATTTATTCGACTATAAGGCAGTCACGATTATAAGGCGAGGGTGCAGACTGGACAGTAAAAAAAAAAATCGCCATAGATATACATACTGAGCTTCGAATATAAGGCGGGGCATGACTGAGACTATGGACTTTGGGGAAAAACCTCGCCTTATATTCGAATAAATACGGTAGGCGAAAAGGGCAAGAAAAACGCTTCTCATTAAAATCCAGGTGGCGGGGGATGAGTCCTGCAATAGGTGTGGATCGGTTGATGTCGGAATTACAAGGAGCCCGTAATGGTACCGATGCCGACGTATTCAATCAATCAATCAATGAATCAATCAATCAATCAATCAATAAGGTACGAACGTACGCATGAGCGGACTGATTTTGAGCCCGCCGACATACATCCCAATCCATGATTAAGGTCAACTTAGACAAGAATGGCACAGAAGCCGCGCAGTGTTTGATCAAATAGTTAAGAACGTTTCGAATAAGTTCTCCGCTCGCTTGTGGTGTCCCTTTGGTCGCAATGTTTACTAGCTGCGCGGATACTGTCGTTTTCACTGAACCGTGCTGAATTGACGCCGCGTGTGGTCAATCAAAAGTTGATGACGCGATATCACGGATAAGGCCATCTTCTAGTGCAGTGGTTCTCAGCCATGGATGTGTCGGGGACCCCTTGTGGACTGGTAGAAGTGATGGGGGACCCCTTGCAGCGGAGGGGAGGGAGGGGGGGGGGGGTACGTAGGTAAATTAACACAACTGGAGCGTGAAACATGTGTCTTTTATTGCTACCAAAAACATCAAACAAACGTGCCACATCACTTCATTTTGGACAGTTCATCAATACGTGGCACAGTCGCGCTTAAACAGAGTTGCATATCTGCAGCCACATTCAACCTGTTTCGGTATTTGCTTTTCAAGTATGCAAGTCTGGAAAAAAAAAGCGGGTGAGGGTTTTGCGGATCCTAGAAATGGCTTCGCGGACCCCCTAGGGTCCGCGGACCCCCATTTGAGAACCCCTGTTCTAGTGTAACATCAATTCCAGGGCTTCTGCAAACCGCTAAACATTTGCACCAGCCTCCGTTCTCCCCTGTTAAATCAACTGGGCTTGAAACCTCCTTGCGGTGGCCACTTGTATACGCTATAGAACCGAGTCGTGATGAACCGTGCCTTCTTCTAACGGACGCATGGTCTAGTGTAAGTCAGGCATAATGTGTCACCGGACATCGCTGGCTGGCTTAGCTCTTAGAGGAACAGACAACCGATTTTTGTCGAGCATATTTTCATTATCCCAAATGAAAGGGCGTTACTTAAAACACCGTACCCCGAAACGGTTTTGCTGATGGCGCCCTAGAACTTTTGAGACCGGAATTTTTTAGGTCTACCAGTCTACGTGTCCCGCCATAAGGAATGCTGGCCACCATGAGCGATAGCCGTGCGGCAACATATATTTAACTGCATGTGGGATCAAGAGAGATATTTAAAAACTTGTAACCGGTTAAAACAACAATAATGCGCAACCTTCCCTATTTGTTCGTGCTGTTTCTGAATCACGCTTTGCAATCGGAGGAGTTGTTCGTACACGTAAGCTAGTGTTACGTTTAGACACCGCACCTTTCAGACTTCAGAAATTTTAACGCAAAATTAAAATCATTTCCGTCTGTTTATTTCGAAATTCCTTGAGGTTTCCCCAGTATATTAAACGCTGGCTTTCATATGAGCTAGTCAACATGCACTTCACAAAAATCGGTTGTCTGTCCCTTTACGTTCTGAGTGGCTACGGCGTTGTGCTGCTGAGCCCAAGGACGAGGGTTCGATTCCCAGCCGCGGCGGCCGCTTTTCTGATGGAGACGAAAAGCGAAAACGCCCGTGTGTTCGAGATTTTGGGCGCACGTTATAAAGGACCACAGGCGATCAAAATTCATCCACAGCCCTCCGCTACGGCACGCCTCATCGGCTCGGCGCGTTAAACGTCATAATCAATCATATGGTAAGTTAGATTTGACTATACAGTGTATTCCTGCCCTGCAGCGCCGGTTGGAGTGAGCCGCGCGAAGTTTCTTTTTTTAACAGGTTCCCTTTCGTGACGTCACTACTTATGAGAGGTACGGCAGGAAGAAAGCTGCGGCTCGTCCGTGGGTGAGCCGCATCTCTCTCACGTTCATTGCAAGTGCGGAAGCCCGGCATGACGAGAGAGCGGCCAGGCTCAGCGCCGGGCCAACAAGCTCGTCGCTTCGATTATCGAAACCGCGGCGGGTGAATAAGCAGTGCAGTATGACGACACGCTATTCGAGCGTCTTGAGAAGTGACGCCGTTATCTCTCGATGTGTCGGAATGGAATATAGAATTCCTACCCATCCGCTTGCTCACTATCTCCTTATCGAAAGGAGATAGTTAGGGAGGAGCGCCGGATCGGCCGACAGCGGAGTGAAACGGCACGCCATTGTCCGTTTTGGGGAGTGGCACAATTGATCGTTCTCCCCCGAAGATGGAGTAAAAAGCTGATTAACTTGAACCCCAAGGGGAAGCCATCTCTGGTCGAATTAATCAGTCATAACTATTGAACGTGAAGAATAACAGCAGCACGCCGCCATTGGGAAATGGTAGAACACGTCAGCGCTTTGATGCTTGAAACAGTCCGTTATTGCTGCCTGCCTGCTGTCCTTGAAGGCCAGCCACGAGATGACTGGCCAGGTCAGCCAGCACGATTCTCGTGACACCCAGCACTTTTAAATGCAGAGCATTTCTTTAACTCGCACTGTCACCCGTCGTCCCTCGGCGTTGTCCGCTCTCAACAACAGGTGCGGGCGCGCATGCGCGTGCTCCGGCGCTGAAAGAGGCGTTGCAGCAGCAGGTGCTACCTCTTCTCCCTCTACTGCGCGCGCTAAGGCAGCGGCGAAGCGTCAGCGTCGAGCGGCCGATCCCGAGCGTCGAGAACGAGAGGCCGCCGCCAGTCGTCAGCGTCGAGCTGCGGATCCATCGAATCGAGAGCGAGACACGGCTTCGAAACGTCAGCGGCGAGCGGGGGACCCCGCGTTACGAGAACGAGATGCCGCGGTCGGCCTTGTTGACGTAGTCCACGACGTACGCCGCGCACGCGTAGTGGTCGAGGATGATCTGCAGGTCCATGTTGCAGTCGAGAACCCTTCCGATCCACGGGTTGAACGCGTTCACGCGCTTCTCGGCGGGGGTCCTCGCGTGAAGCACGCACGGACGCGACGCGCCAGCCCGCAGAATCTCCGAGTACTCCTCCCCGGACCGCACGTCGAACGCGCGCAGGAACTCGTCCAAGCTCGCAAACTCCCCGTGCTCCAACGCCTCGCGCATTTCGTCGTACTTGGCCTTCAAGCGCCGTCGACGCACCCGTACGACAACTACAACTACCACCGCCAACTACCACAACCTACGCCACGAGCCCACCCCCAATGCTCTGCATTTACTCGTGTCCCTCGCGCGGGGGCATGCGACGGGGGCAGATTTTGCTCTAACGAGCGACTGTGGTGGAAAGCCCCCCCTTCGCCTTCAAAACTGAAGAAGAGACGGGCGGAATATCTGAGCGGAAGGCCGCCGCGCTGGTGCTTCGTGTTCTTCCTCGTCGCCATTGCAGCGACCGCCTCTGAGCTGCAGACGTGAGAAATGATGTCTCATCCGTCAGCGCACCACGCGCCACTGCAATCGCGTCCTTATTGATGTAGACCGCAGAGAATACGTCTCGGTGGTTTTACCAGATTTTACCTTCGCTCTCTGTTGTTCTCTTCCGGAGGCGACGGAGCCTCGTGTATACAGGTAGCGGGTGCGTTTCCCTGGAAGTTTGTCAGGCAGCAACCTGTCGGTGCGTTGGCGCATAGTTCGAACCATCGGTGGAGGAACCTACTCGCGTTCGAATTAACGGGATTTTGTAAACATAGGCTTCTATGGAGACATGGCCGGACCAAATCGCGCTGTTAGAATTATCCGAAAATTCCAATTACTCAAGTGAGAATTAACGAGGTTTCCCTGTTCAGATGGCGGCGTATCTTCCGCCCCTGATGTAAGCGAAGAGCGAATGCAAACGGGGTAAAAAGCTGCCCACAGGCAGATACGCACGAAACGGTTCTCCTCTTAGCTTTCTCGGACAAGCACCCTCGTGATGTTTCTAGCCATTAAAGGGGCCAAAATAGCTAGTGAGAAACTCTATGGCCATGAGGACATAATACGAGTTCGATTCATCAAAAAGACTGCTTTGCCTTCTTGATAACAATGAAACCAATTGTATCGCAAAACTGAACGGGCAATGGCGATAGTAAGGAAAACATTAAGCAGTGGCGACACCACCGCTTACGCTACTGAGCACGAGGTCGCGGGTTCGATTCCCGGTCGCGGCGGCCGCTTTTCTGATGGAGGCGAAAAGCAAAAACGCCCGTGTGTACGAGATTTCGGCGCACGATAAAGATCCCCAGGTGGCCCTCCACTACGGCGCGCCTCATCGTCTGCGTTGCGTCGGCGCGTTAAACCGTACAATCAATCAATCGACACCACCGCCACTTTGTGGTGAGATCTCTATGACGTCACATAACTTTGTGCAATCGGCGGGCGACGACCAACGCCACCACCAAGGAACATGGCCGGGCGATTGTCTAGTTTCGTTCGATCTTATCACTTGAATGCTAACGTACAGTTTGCATTCAAGCATTGACGATTATGTTCTTTGTGCTTCGCTCTATTGCGCCGCTGCTGCCGCTTTGCGTCACTGTAGAGATACATTTGAGAGAGTATTTCGATATCTCTCGCGTTTTTTGTTTTTGTTTTTTTTTTTCAGATAAAAAACGCCTTTCGTGACTGGTTTAGAGCCGAGTGAGTAGCCAAAAGTCATTTCTTTCCAGTTGAACTAGGTTGTATTTCTATAAGAACGGCAACGCAAGTTGCCGCTGCGCCTTATCACCGAAGCCGGATGTTAATCCGCGCGGCGCAGGTAGTGAGTTGCTGGGAACATTTTGAACATGGCACCAGCCGTATCCATGATTTTTCGGGCTTAATCTGCTTAAACTACTGCAGAGACGACAAAAAAGCTACGTGAGAATTAGCAGTCGATATTACGCGTTCAAAACAATCTCCGTTCAAAACGCCCACGCGCGTTGACCTCCGGTTCCGTCACTTCGGCGGAGTGATACCGTACATGCGATATTGCCGTTCTTAACTTGCTCCCTAGTATAGAGATGCTCTCAGCATTTTAAGCACCCAAACTTCACTTTCGGCGCTTCCTCCATTCGTGCTAAAGCAACCTGCGTCTCCCAAGTGGATGGCAACAGCAAAATGTATGTCACAGCGTGTTTGGTTCTGCGTATCCGATAAGGGAGGCCAGGACGTCAAGAGCAAATATGGCCGTCACATGACCCTCTCTGTGTCGCGGGGTCGCCACTCGCATCCATGTGCATGGCGGACATCGGCTCGTACTGTAGCTGCTTTGAAAGGCAAAATAAGGTTTCGTGCCTAGCGACGAGAGGTGTTACTCTGCTTTATAAAAAAAAATGAACAATTCAACAGGAGGAATTTGTTCGTTCTGGTAGCGCAACCAGGGCGAGCGGAAATTGACAATAAAGTAGGGGATTTTGTTAGCATTACCGGAATCCTATAGAGACACTCCGTAATTGCCTATTTTACAAAAAAGCTGATGATAATACCGCCCGCCAACAGCGCGCCGACGCAACGCAGGCAATGAGGCGCGCTGTATAGCAAGGATTAATTTCCACCGCCTGGGGATCTTTAACGTGCGCCGAAATCTCGTACACACGGGCGTTTTTGCTTTTCGCCTCCACCAGAAAAGCGACCGCCGCGGCCGGGCCTCACACAGATACGTGACGTCTTACAAGGTTACCGAATGCCCTATTGCCTCCAATCTTTCATGCAAGTCTGCTTACGTTGCCACTGAGAAAGAAATGTGCTTTCAGCAACGCACTTCGGTGCAGTTGTGAAACCGACTTTAGGGGGGGCTCGTTCCGCAGAGCTGCTTGCGCTTGTTTCTTTGAATTCCCACTTGGGCGTTTCAGCAATTTTTTTAACTGCTAAAAATACGCCTTGAGAGTCAGCACATTAAGAACCGAAACAACGTACTTGAACGACGGGCTATGTGTTTACTGCCTTCGTATTACTGCGCCTTCGCGCAAAGCTTCCTGGCGCTCGTTTACTCTTTCCACATAAACTGCTACACAGACACCTTTCTTGCGCGTGTCCACTGCTGCCATAGTCTATGCCTTCCCATTTATTGCTCCCTTACCCAGCCCTCACACTTTCACCTCCTTCCCTTCTTTCAACGTTTCTACCTCACTCGCTCGCACATTATAAACAGCGAAGCTGTTTAGCAAATCGGTATTTTTCGTGCCCGCAGTTAAAAATACCAAGAAATTCCCGAGCGCGCGGACACGAGCGCGGGTCTCGCGGCGACCGCCCAGTGTCTGTGGTGCAGGTTTGTCAAATCAAGCATAACCATTTAAGGAGATAAGCAAAAAAAAAAAAAAAAAAGAACTCCAGCATTCGTAGTAATTGCGGCAACTTTTGCTCGAAACGAGAAAAACTGCAGCGTTCGCGGTAATCGCGGCAACACTTGCTCGGAACAAGAAAACCACGTCGTAGCGTACGCCCTCCAAGGTGATATCCTATGATTATCACTTAATAATCTATAATAGCATCAATAATGGAGTAAAGGTCGTTGCGTCAGGAAAGAGGAAGCAAAACGGCAGCAATCGTGGACTTAAACCATCATGATGGCAGAACTGTCCACTGATCGTCTGGTTCAACCCGCCTCTCTCCTTTCATCCTTTTCACCCCCCCTCCCCCTCCCTCCTTTTCTTGCGCTGTAAAAGTCGGTGTGCTGGGCCTTTCGGTATGGGCCTTTGGCCTTTCCAGCACACCCCAGCCCTCCTGGGTTGAAATAAAGTATTGTTATTGTTATTGTTATTGAAAGTTGCGTACAGCTTCGCTATGTTCAAGCCTTACGCGTCAGAGTGAGCTTCATTTTTTCCTTGTCGCCGCAAGAAATATCGTAGCTAAAGATTAAAGGTACTGTCCTCCCTCCCAGCGCCTTTTGTGCCTTCATTGCGCTGTTTTATTGAAACTAGGATAAGTTTTTGTCAGCTGGCTACACTAGGGGCGCAGTTCGCGCAAGGTATTTGCTTTAAAGGGGCACTGACACAAAATTTTGAAGGCGAGATAACTTCGGAGATAGATTGGTGGGAACACATATACATCATCTGCAAAATATCAGCGGCGAATTCAGCCTAGAACATATTTAAAATCAATTTTGAAGTGTGCGAAACGCAACCGAGCAGCCAGCAGAGGACCACGCGCAATTGTAAATAAACAACATCCAAACACGTCACGAGTTTGTGTTTGCCGCTTCCGCACTACCGGCGTTTTTAGCTGGCTCGCCCGGCTCGCCGCTCCAATCGGAGGGCCGGGGGGCGGAGCTTCTGCTCTCGAGAACGAACGACCCGATCGTTGGCGGCGGAGGCAGCGGAGGCGCCGTGATTTCGTAAGCTAATCGGGCAGCTGGCCGCGACCAAAGTTCTACAGCGATTCCAGGCACTCTGTTTCTATTACTGTTTATTACCATTGGATGCGAAAACGCGCCGAAGGCACGAACAGCTCACTGAGCTAGCCGCACGGTCGCTGTGCAGGCGGCGGCCACGGCCGCGAAGTGGCCCAGGCCGGCGCAAGTAGCTCGAGTGATAGCTTGTTACCGCTGCACGAAATTGTCCCCAAGTCCCGACCATGGTGGCTTACATGAAAAAGGAGTTAATGATGCGATGGCGGGTTGAATTAAAAATTGTCATCTGCACCGCTTACGAGAGCGGCACTCGAATATCCGCCGTAGTGCTGAGCCGAACACATCTGTAGGCGGACCTGTAGGCAGACCGGCCGGCTGCTCCCAGCGCGCGTCTTGCCACCCACCGTCTCGAGCGTCGCGCTGGTCGCGCGTCGTTTTAGCCGCAATAGCATTTGCACTCGCAGCGCCTGCGTCACATCCACGGTCGCTTTTTAATTAAGCGCCTCACGAGATCAGTACGTGGGGGCATTCGCAGAAACTGCCGTCGATGCAGATTCGACAGTGCTACGGCGGCTCTGCTCTGTGATATCCCTCCGACGGTCACGTGGTCAGCTTTGTTCACACAAAATCCATCGTTTCGCGGCACTCGCTGAAACCGAAACTGCGACTGGCCGCATTGAAAATGCCTCTAATTAAACAACCGTCGCACGCTGAAGCAAATGAGGTTTCTATAGGTTATAAGTAGGTCACTAGCTACTTATCGCAACAAAAAAAACAAGATGCAAAATTTTTGTGTCAGTGCCCCTTTAACGTGTGCTTTAACGTGATCAGGAGGCTGTTCAGGAAAGGAAATGGCTTCGGCTGACGCCCGGAAGCCGATATCGACACACGCGTACAGTCAGCCGTCGCTCACACGAAGCCAGCCACCTCGGTTTCCTGCGCTGCATTGCTCCATTGTGGTAGGCAGGAAGCGTCGTTCCACTCTGCCGTGGGTTCACTCTATCACCTTTGGCGGCAGACGCCGGGACACAGCCATGCTAGTAGTGCGGGGACGTTGCTCTGCACACATAAAATATGACAGCCCTACCCCCTCCCCGTCTGCCTCTGCCCGCTGGTCTGAGTTGCTGTGAGCGACTGATGGCCAAACAGCAAGCGGATCGTCGGTTTTCCGCGCACGGAAACGAACGACAAAATGCACCATACTAGTAATGCACCATCACAGTGTGAAACAACTTCTATCGCAGAGTGCCGGATGAGAGCACTTGGAAACTAGAGAAACAAGAAACGAAAAGCCTGCCATAAGCATGCCGTAAAACTAACGAACACTCCTCCTCGGATCTCTATTCCAACAGCCTGCACCCCACCCGCCCCTCGATACGAGGAACGAAGCGGAGGACGGAAGCTTAACACTGTTCTCCACCACCTTCCCCTCAAGAGAATTAAAAGCTTCCCTTGTCGTTCGCATCTAAACCCCGTCAGGGCGAGAACGATTGCTGACTCACCGCAAGTGAGCTCTTGTTTGTCCATCTTGGAACACCCAGCCTTTCGATGATAACGATGATGATGATACCCTCAAAGATTGGGAACGTACCCACGAGGGGGGACTGGCCAGGGCTAAATCGCTTATTCAGTCATGAGGACCTCAAAATTAGTCATTGGTTTACTAAAAGATAGAGGCCGTAAAATGAAAGTTTGTTATGATTAAAACCCCAATTACCCATTAATTAGTACCCTTCAACAATTCAAACGACCTGACGGAGAAAGGAAAGCTTGAATACAATTATATATGTCCCTTAATCGAACAGATTTAGGGGAAACTTTCCTTCGCAGTATATATGTCCCTTTTTTGCACAGCCAAAATTTGTTGCCCAAACAGATAATATAAGTAGAATAGATAGAGTCAACCCCGGGGTTTTCGCATCTCGGCGTTTCAGTAGTTCTACCATCAGGGGGCTAACCCCAGGCTATATATATGACGTCACTGATTAAATTGTTCTTTTTTTGGCTTGACTCTTTCACCGGGCGTTTGTCTCGTACGTGCTTCGCCCTTCTGGGCCGTCGCCGACGCGACACCACAATGGCGCAGCCGACTCAAGAACCGTCCGCAATGTAAGCGCTCGACATTCCTGCAGTAACATGTAAGCCGCCGAAGAGGCCGCAAGTTTTATTTTCAAGTAGTGAGGGCTGACGCAGTCAGCCGAGAGCGATAGAGAGTTAGGCCTACGCGGACGACCGCACCGGCGAGGAAAGGGCGGCCAGCAGCATAGTGCCGAAATCGACGTGCATCGAGCGACATGCAGCAAATACGACCAGCGACATGTAACCTTCAGGTAATACTGCAAGATATCGTCAACTGGCACCAAGTATTTCTTGCACCAGGATTATATAAACTTCATAAAGCAAAGTAAAGCGGCACCACTTCGTTCGTTATCGTGTCAAGATGGCTGACATAGCCGCGAAGCCGCAACCATTTTTGCCGGACCCGGGGAGGCCGGCCATCGCATGGCGCGAGTGGCATCGCTCGTTCGAAACATACCTTATTCGCAGCAGGCTGTGAAATTCACTCCGCGACGTAAATCAGCGTTCTTGAAGACCTTTTTGGGAACGGAAGCGAACTGAATTGCGCACATGATCGAGCCAGCCAGATCGGCGGGCGCAAGCACCGGCAACGACTACGAATATCTCGTTTAGGGCCTCGCGGCTCACTTTAACATTTCGACATCACAGCGGACGAACCGCATACAGTTTCGAAGTTTATGTCAAGCAGAAACGGAATCGGCGATCGACTTCGCGCGCCGTGTGCAATACGTGGGTCGACAATGCAACTTCGGCTCCGACGAAGCCGCGTCACTCGTGGATCAACTCATCGTGGGACTTGCGTCCGATCGCACCAGGGAACGTCTGCTCACAGAAGGCCCGGCACTCACGGTTGACAAAGCCATCCAAGTCATCCAAAACGTAACTAAGTCCAGGATCTGCTCCAACGATATCGAGCAGCCAGAGAAGAAATAGTTCAAGCGATCGACGGGGCTCAACGAATTCGACCGCTTCGATTTCAACAGCGCCCCACCCGATTTCCACGTCGCGAGTTCCGCCCCACCATCTCCAGAAAACGAAGTTCGGGGCCTAGCTTCGCCCGGACCACCGGTCGACGCTCTCCCCCTCCAACATGCGGCCGCTGTGGTAGGACTTGGCACCGCCTTCAACAGTGTCCCGCTCTGGGAAAAACGTGTTTCCGCTGCGGCAAAATCGGCCACTTCAGGAATGCCTGCCGTACGCCGCGTCCGCTTCAACAGTGCCCCGCTCCGGGGAAAACGTGTTTCCAGTGTGGTAAAATCGGCCACTTCAGGAATGCCTGCCGTACGCCGCGTTCTGCAACCATGCATCCGTCTTCACCTCGTGTGAAACGACACACCCGGTCACCGTTGCGAAACATCGAGGCCCCACCCGACGACGAGCAGGACGTCGTCGCCGTCAACCAGCTCGGTCTGCATGCGACGCCAACGCGCCAAGAATCCTACTCTGATGTCAAGGTGAATGACAGCTTACTTTCCCTGTTTGTATGAGAGCTAGCACAAAGCAGAAGTAGAGAATCACAGCTGGCAGAAGAGCTGCGGCAGCTAAAATCACAACTAGCAGATCTTCGAGAGCAACTACGAGCAAACTCGTCGGAACTAGAGGAGAGCACAAATGAATCTCAAGAGGTTCAGGTGCCGGAGCTTCAAAAGGAAGAAGCTGACAAGCGCGAGGAAGACTCCAAAAAGGCCGACGAAGCCAACAAGCCCGAGGGAGAGGCCAAGAAGGCCAACGAAGAGGAAAAGACCAAGATCGAGGACGTCGAGTATGACGACGAGTCCGCCGACAAGAAAGAAGGAAGAAAAAAGAAAAAGGGGAGATGAAACAGTGCAGTGTGTGAAGTGAAGCACAGTGCAAATACAGTGAAGTACATTCAAGTGCAGTGACAGTTAGTTTTGGACATGTGGATGATATTACCTTTCCTGTGTGGACTGTGTCAGTTGTTTGGGTAGAGTATGGGAATGTCATTTGCTCGTTTTTATTTTTTTATAAGGGGGAAAGACGAAGCACAAAAAAAAATTTTAAGGGAAGGAGTATGTAGTATCCGGGATTTTCGCATCTCGGCGTTTCGGTAGTTCTACCACGGGGGGGGAGGGGGGGGGGGCTAACCCCAGGCTATATAAATGACGTCACTGAATAAATTATTCTTTTTTTGGCTTGACTCTTTCACCGGGCGTTTGTCTCCTGCTTCGCCCTTCGGGGCCTTCGCCGACGCGACACCACAAGGAACCTTCAAAAGCAGTTGTTTAGCTGTTGTTCCAACCTCCACGGCGTTATTTTTTTAGGGCGCAGCCCTTCGGCGGCCGTCTCTGGGCTGAGCGGCGTCGTCATCGTCGTAAGCGAGTGAACGAAGGCGAGACCGAATCGTGAAAATACCAAGTGAACGATGGCAAGACCTAATAGTGAAAGAAAGTACTGGAGGAGAGTGTCGCGAAATTGTGAGAAACGGGTGGTTCGCCGTGGCGGCGCGAGCGCTCTCAGTGTGCAGTGGGAGAAGGGGGGCCGGCGGTATGCTGTGCCCGCACGAGACGCTCATCTGCGCGACGCTGCAGCGCAAACAGGAGGGGGGCGTGCGCGTGACGATGGTGTGCGTTCCTTGCTTAGGACGCAGGTCGCGGTCCCTTCCTGAGGCGCACTTCGCTCCGCCGACGCAGAGGCTCACCATCGCTGCCGTCGAGAGAACTCACGCTGCCTCAGCGCCCTACTACTGCGCTCGAATATCGCATTATGGAGTATCGTAATCGCCAGCCATTTTTGTAGCGTGAGCTCACTGGCCGAGGTTGAGCAGTTTCGCGTGGCTCCTGAAGAGCCGTGCTTCACCGGAGCCACGCTGCACCGGAGCCGTGCTGCACCGGAGTGCTGCACCGGAGTTTCGCGTGGCTCCTGGAGAGCCGCACCGGAGCCACTGCCGCCGCGCGCGCCAGAGGAGTGATGTCATAGCCGCGGCAGACGCACTGGCGCCGGCGGGAGTATCATAATCAAGCTAATCTTAAACAACCAGGAAAGCTAAAAATAACCAGGTGAACCTTAGCTCACGGTACTTATATCCTGGCATAGCCGAGCTAAGCCACTGCTAATTTTTTTTTTCTTTGCAAGAATAACTCTAAGGGCGTGCCCACTGAGGGATGTTGGCCAAGCTAAGGTTTGCGCTGATAAGCGAAAGGCCAGTGAGTAAAAAAGGAGAAAATAAACTGAAGAAGTCAGAAAAGAAAAGAAATAGGCTGAGGCTTATTTTTCCTTTTTTTATGGCGGAAAGGGAACACAGAATTAAAAAAAAAAGTTTGAAAGGTTGGGGAGACAAGTAATAACGTAGCCTGTGCAGCTAAGCGTAGTATCATGATCTTCCCGATCTTAGTGTTGTACTTCCTTGCCACAGGGTGCGGCGTCCGCGATGTTCAATAAGGTCTCTTCGGATTCTCACGACTTGTGTGCTCGTCTGTGCTAACGTCGAGCCCGTCGGGATCGTCGTAGTTGCGCACACTATACACTAAGGCCTAGTTGCGTGAAAAAAAAAAAAAATGTACACGGGAAATCCAGAATTTCCGAGAGCTACTGACTACCAATTATAGCTTATTTTGAAAGAACCAAACTTCATTGCCCCTTTAAGCGCTTCAAAATGTGACGCTATAGTAACGCTTCGAACATAAAGCGTTACAACTGAACACGCAGCGCGACGACCCTCACCAGCTGTGCCATAAATTCTACAGCGTAGCTGCGAACACAATGCGGGACGCGCTCGCTTCCGCTGGAATCGTGTAGAACGAGTTTCCGCAGCTGTCGGCCGTTTCCTGTCACCTATCACTGTCTGGAATGTGAACTTTTATAAGAGGACAGAACGTTGTTACCGACACGTTATATAGCAACCATTTCCGAAAGCACAATGCGTACCCAGGAAAGTCTGCTCAAATTTTCTGCAAGAAGAGGCACGATAGTATAGTACGTAAAGCACCGAGCATCACTTTCGGCATCAAATGCAAACAAATGCGATTGCATAGCATGCGACTCAGAGAAAACCACTTCCCCGCAGTAAACACTCACAAAAAAGTATACGAAGCGTCAGATCGCGTGTCAGAATGGAGACACCGGAAAAAAGTGAACCTGGGCCAGTGGGAACTAGCGTGCGTCTAGACTGACTGACTCCTTTCACACGCAAGAAATATCGAACACGTAACCAACCCGCCGAAACGCTCCCCACAGTTTTTCCGAACTAGCAAGGCTTTACAAAAGAAAAAAAAAACGCACAACTGGGTTTTTTCCCGGCAACCTAATCCCTTACATGTCCGCTAAGCGCGAAATGAGCTTTATGCGTGACACGTGAATGCCCGAGCACATATCCGCAAGCCTTTTAATGGCGCATGCTTAAGTTACGAGCTGTTTTCAGGGCCCACGTTCTTTGTGTTGAAAAAAAAAAAAAAAAGAGGGGAACAGCGCAGAACGGACCACGCACAAGACGAAGAAGAAAGGACAATCACAAGCGCTGACTTTTTCATTTTTTGCCTGTCAACGCAAAAATGTGACCTGCCGAAAAAAAAAATCAGTTGTAAGCACGACCAACTCGGTCGTGGTTGTAAGCCAGTGCTGTGGTTGTCCTTTTTTCTTCGTCTTGTGCATGGTCCGTTTTGCGCTGTTCCAGTCTTTGTTAACCAGGAACAAACTTGCCCAAGCACGAACTTCAGCAAGTTGTGATGAAAGAAACGAGGTATGCCACAAAGGCGTTATAAGGACATATTAAGAAGAAGAAAAGGGCGTGGGCAGGACATGTAATGCGAAGCCAAGATAACCGTTGGTCATTGAGGGTAACAGAGTGGACCCCTAGATACGGCAAGTGGGGCAGGGGGCGGCAGAAAGTTAGATGGACAGTGAGATCAAGAAGTTTGCGGGGATAAATTGGTCGCAGTTATAGGGCCGGGATAGTTGTAGATTAATGGGAGAGGCCTTGGACCTGCAGTGGGCGTAGATAGGCTGGTGGTGATGATGGTGCCACAGTATTTTGCGGCGGAATGCCGACAATCTAGGAACTTTGGCAACGCCACGATTTTACCAGCGTTATAATAATGAACGCGTCATTCTGTGTAGGGAGGGACCGCACGAATACGCGCAAAAGTTTATGCGTGGAATCGGTACTTTCAGGGGCGGATTATCCATCGTTCAAAAGGTCCAAATGAACCGGACCCACCGGGCTTAGCCCCAGCACCCCCCCCCCCCCTTTCCCCTGGGGGCTGGAAAAAAAAAGAGCAGAATTCGTGGTTTGTTTGGAAAAAGTTGAAGCCTCTTGCTGATTCCCCATGACTGAAACATAGATTATCTACTTCAACAATGAAAGCTTGAAAAGGCTGTTCGCTACATAATGTGCATAATCAAGTCAGCTCACAAGTGTTAAGTGTGAGGTAAACACGTTGCACTCGACCGAACCCATGCATCGGGTAGAGCGACAGAGCTGATCTAGCTGATGGACCCAGAGAGCAGCCGGACTGGGGTTTGTTGACGGGTCAATGTTTAACATCTCGTCAACAAACTGTCCCAGCAAAAGGCAGGAAAGCGCTTGTACAAACGTACATACCTTTTTTTTGTTCTGCTAAAAGAAGAATAAAGGAGAAAATGTGGTAATACGTGTACACGCTCGAGTTCAAGGTTAAATTTCTGCGAAATGCATAACCTAGTTTCTACACCGTGTTGAAGTAGAAAATTATTGTGAAAATGTAAATTTATTCTGAAGTGTAATACCACAAAAGGCGTGTGCAATAGGAATGCGTTTCCTGCTCTTATAAAAGTGGATATTGCCTGCAAAAATGGAAATGTATTGCCGGTTTAAAAGTGAACGAGTAAACGAAAATATGCGTGATTTATTATTGGAGAGTGTTATTAAAAAACATTCTTGTGAAAGTTCGGTATCGTCGGTACCGAACTTTTTCCGTTTCTAAAAACTTTCCTAAAACATACAGCTCCCCGCAGGATGAAACCATTTGAATTAAAATCCATTTAAATTATTTTTTCTGCTCTGTCGTCATATACAATAACAATATACCTACATATCAATTTTTGTATAAAAACGCTGCCTCGTGGGAGCTTAAATTGGTGTTGCTGAATGATCTCACAAAATAGCCAGACGATTGGTAGCGTATTTACTGTAAGAATGTGCGAACCGTTTCTGAAAGGCCCACCTGTCTATATACTTCGGCAGTGCTGACACGCAGGTAACCGAAGCGTGTGCTGCCGAATTCGCGAAACATATAGAGCAATGTTCGAGGGCACATGTCTATTGGAACAATGGTAAACTGCGCCAAAAGTCAAGACAAATGGAAGAAACCGATACGACACTTGGAATGCAATTATATATATATATATATATATATATATATATATATATATATATATATATATATATATATAAGATTCGTATTTACTGCTTCCTTTCGTCCTAACTTCTCGCGCAGTTTACCCTTCTTTCAGTATGAACCAACTAGCCTGACAGGTCGTAATACTGCCTATGTCTCCTGGTCGGCTGTTATAGTTCAATTACGATGTCAATCTTTCCACGCGTTCTGCAAGAAAGTAGACGCCCGGGCGATGTTCATTCTTCGGGTAAATACGGCATGCGCTCTTTGTAGCGAATTCTAAAAAGCGTCAAGTATCAAGAACGACAGGAAGGTAAGGCGGGAGTGTGGAGGGGAAGGGTCCACCTTGTTTTTTTCAACCTGGCCTTCACCACTGTTAATCCGACCCTGGGTAGTTCGCGTGCCTTTCCTTTCAAATCTGCCGTCACAGACGGGCGGACGGACGGACGGACGGACTTCCCTCATTTCGCCGCTTTGCACCGAAACACGGCGCTGGCCCAGCCGCCCGTCGACGCTTACGCGATATTACCAAAAGTGGCCGGCCCACGTGCCAATATCAAAGTAACGTATCGGCATGCCGTTGCGGTGCAGGAACTGACTGAGCCTTGATTGGATTGCGGGAGCGCGCAATAGACAAGTGATCGAGCGAGTGTGTTTCCACTCTCATTGTCCGTCATTTCCTCCCGCATGTGTGCCCGCATCACGGGAAACATGTGACGGGTATCCACTAGTGCTTCTTTGAAGAAGCGGGCTGCGGACTTATTTAGGACGTTCCTGATGTATTGCCTCTACTGAGTCAGAAGAACGTCTTTCGAGGTTCTCGGGGGATGTCGGATACTGCCCACCCGTTAGCTCGCGCAATGGCTCCGGCATCTAGAACACAGGTTTTGTGGACGTCGTATTCCTGCGGGTACAATTTGTATCCATTGGGTCCGGGAACGGCGCGGACCCTCTTCCATACTCGCCGTTCGGGCGCGCATCAAACGCAGCTTATCGCGAGGTCCCAGGTGGGACGTCCGAGGGATATCCTAAGATTAATGAGTCAAAGCTTCCGGCGCTGCTTGTGACTGTTCAGATCCATGCACTTCGGCAGTAGAGTTATTTTGGCCTTGAGCGTAAAAGCTGACTTCGTTGGACGTTCCACGACGGGTTCAAAAGGTGTCATTCGAATAAAAAGGAGCTGCGTAACTTATTCAGCTGTCCTTCGTGTTGCCTCAAGATTCTCACCTAGGAGTGCAGAGAGATTCGCTGACATTGACACCTCGAAATTGCAAAAAAACTGTACCATTCTGAATCGAATCTAAATAGCTTTTTTTTTAAGTTTCGACAAATCTAGGTTTAAGAGCTCTGGACGTATGCTATGAGTGGAGAACTTCTGTTTCGCGCGCTCTCACGCCAGGAGCTTACGTACATCGAATGTGAGACAGCTGAATCAGATTTGGGAGCAGTTTTTGGAGCAGCAAAATCTTGATTTTGGAGCAAAAGAATCTTGATTTGAAGCAGAAGAACATTTATTGTCACCTTAGGAGCCTATAAAAATCATATTTCTGGCAACTCGGGGGGCAGGGGGTGGAAGTGCAATTTTTAATGGGTTTTTAACGTACATAACACTGAAACAACTTTCAATAAAGTTTTTTTTTTTAAACTAGAGTATCACAAGGTACGAACTGCACTACTTTTTACAAACCACTTTTAAATTTTAGCCTCTATGTAATGATAGAGTGGAGGTCCGCTGAAAATATCGAACTGAAAAACTAAGCAATCGTAAGGCACATTTATTATCATGTGAATGCCGAAATTATTATTTTTGTAATCCCGGACTCGGCTTTACGCACAAGTGTAGACTCACCACGGCAAAAGTTGCGCTAAACGAGGTGACAGTCGTCGCACCCCACCAACCCTCCCATTTAAATACCCAAGGGACGCGTTCACTACGATCGTAATTTCAGTAACGTTGGTATGTTTAGCCACCTCCCTTTTGGCATTAAACTTTCAGATAGAACCATTATTACTAGCGTGAAAAAAGAGCCCGTCCCGCTAACACTGCTAGAACATTTTCCGGCGGTGTAGCCTTCGCCGCCGCTTATGCAGTATCGATCGTCCAATTGCCACCGCTAGCACGCTCGCTATCAAAGGCAGCAAGAACTCCGCGTTTTATAACACCGCAATGAGACCGAAATTTCACTTCAAGAGCGCACCGCGCCTCACACTCAAGGCCGAAACGCAGCGAATTCGCGGGCACCACGTTGAACTGCCGTCTTTCTAGTAGCGCAACTCCCCGCAACAGATCAAACGACTAAATGTAAACCCAGCCACCCCAAGAACTAAAACCACGGTAGAAGTCGGCGAAGAGCACCCTGCCTGAACCACGAGAAACTGCTTCGCCCGGCGGCCATGTTTTCCAATCTTCACCACACCAAGATGGCGGCGCCCAGTGATATCGTTCCGGAGATACGGCGCTCATAAAATCGCCATTTTCTCATCCCCGGCCTTGCCCAAGTAGTTTGCCGCCTCAGTACACATAAGTATTTCTTCTACAGAACTTTGCAATGGTTTTCGATGGGAAAACTTTAAAAACTCACAGAACAGAACATGTGCAACCCGACATTGCGACTTTCGAAAAAAAACTATGTCGGGGACCATTTTATGCAGGTGTTTTTTATTGAATTATCAATCCATTAAACCTTTACAAACAGCCTCACCTTGTAGATTCTGGAAAATTATGCCCCCAGTAAGCATCCCCCCCCCCCTGAAACTGACTGGAGCGTTAAAATCCTTGGCTCTCAGACCGTTTTGGAGCAGTTTGACGCAATTTTCAATATTTTCAAGCTTTTGGAGCAGCCTGGCGCAGGAAAACAAATTTGTATCAAAACTGCGCAATATGCGCAGCTGTCTCACCCCTGGTACATTTTTTTTACGCCTTTCAACGAAGCGAAAATTGAGCCGTGCATGGTGAACGTTGCCGGGAAAGATGCGCTGTTTTATCACCGGATCTTCGTAACGCGATTAAACTCCGCAGCAAGATGTGTATTCATACATTCTACGGTTTAAGAAACTCGGCTCGCAAGAAAAACCGATCAATTTAGCGAAAATCAGTACGGATTTCCGTCTTCCTAAATTTTCAGTTGCTGTTTTGCTGTTAAGCTCGCTAAAAGAAGGCATGCCAGGGATTGTCAGAATAATATACCGCTTTTCTCATTCACTACCTCGTTTGGCAGATTGCAGTTGACCTCAGAACGTCTGAGCGCTGATCTTTTTTCTGGTTAGACGCCTAAGGTAGATAAAAACATCACGGAAGCCCTGTAATGATCCTCTTTGTTTTGCTAAGCGGACCCTGAATCGAGTTGTTGACATTATCTAATTTGCTTACCAAAAGAGAGTCTAGAATGCGCAGGATATGTTGTTGGGAGCTCCTCCGGCCAATAGATAACGCGCACATGACGTCACCACAACCATTTATTGTAAACCACTTCTTGCTTTTTCAGCGATCCCCAGGATAAGGGCCCGAGATAAGTGCCGAGACTTTCACCGTACACATGTGGTTCACAAACATGGCAACATGGCAGCTACAGCGACGTCAGTGCAAGGTATACCTATATAGGCGTACTTTCATTGCTTTTATCGCGAAAAGTTTTTTTTCTAAAGTACGGCTGCTCCGACGACTTCCTAAGGACCCACTAATTTGCTGACGTCCGTTGGACGGCCCACTGTCGAACAGGCAGGGGTAGCATGATTAGCCTGTAGAACGCATACCTCGGCAAAGTTGGCGCGGCTCACTCAAACTCACTCACAATTTTTTTTTTCGAATCACCACTCACTCAAACTCAGACTCAATGCTGAGCAGCACATCTGCGCTCACTCAAACTCAAACTCACATTGGGCTCAAAACTCAGAACTCACTCGGACTCAAAACTCAAAATGTACTCAGAACTCAAAATGTACTCAAACTCAAAATGTAATCAAAACTCAAAATGTACTCAAACTCAAAATGTACTCAAACTCAATTTGGACTCAAAACTCAAAATGTACTCAAAACTCAAAATGTACTCAAACTCAAAGTGTACTCAAACTCAAAATGGACTCAAAACTCAAAATGTACTCAAACTCAAAATGAACTCAAAACTCAAAATGGACTCAAAACTCAATTTGTACTCAAACTCAAAGTGAACTCAAACTCAAAATGGACTCAAAACTCAAAATGTACTCAAACTCAAAATGAACTCAAAACTCAAAATGGACTCAAAACTCAAAATGTACTCAAACTCAAAGTGAACTCAAT
>NW_027526361.1:224199768-224207946 GCF_048455015.1 Haemaphysalis longicornis
CCCCACATGTTTCAGCGGTCTCACCTTGAATTTAACCCCATCTATGACTCATAATGACCATCTCATGATTCGAACTACGAAGCCTTTTTTTTATTTGTACCACGTGATTCCCCTCTTCAAGACCGTAAATTTGATACCCTACACTCCCTAGCGGGGTCACTTCGAATTTTACCCCAATATAAGACTCGCCATGACAATCTAATGGTTATAACCAGGAAGCATTTTTGTATTTCTCCCACGTGATTCGGCTCATCAAGACCATTGATTTGATACCCATCACATCCTAGCGGAATCAATTTGAACGTTAAACCAATCAATGACTAACCATGACTATCTCATGATATAGCCCTACCACATTTTTGTCCCACGTGATTTTCCTTATCGGAACCTTCAATTTGATACTCCGGACACCCAGTGGCATCATTGTGAATTTTAACCTAATTTATGACCCATTTTGACTATGTCATGATAATAATCAGGAAGCACGTGATTACCCTCATCGAGACCTTTAATTTGATACGCCCTAGCGTCATGAACCTGAATTTTAACCGAATCTTTGATTTACCATGACTACGTCATGATATATCCATATCTCATGTTCGTCCCGAATGATTCCCCACATCGAGACCTTGAATTTGATTACCCACATGCCCTCGCAGCGTCATTTTGAATTTTAACCCAATCTATGACTCATTATGACTGCCTGATGACTACAATCAGGAAGCATTTTTTTTATTTACCCCGCGTGATTCCGTTAATCCGGACCTTTGATTTGATACCTTACACGCCTTAGCCTCATCAGTTTCACTTTTCACCCAATCTAATGTGGTCATTATTCTGTCTTAAGGGGCGCTGCCCAGTCAATGCAGCTAATTCATTTGAAACAGTAGAAAGGACAGCCCCCGCCCCCATTTCCCCCCGGCTCTCACCTCTTCCTTTGTGACCCCTAGTATATCAAGCCGTTAACAGTAGCAGGCGAACAACCAGCACGCCAGCGCCGCCGTGTGCTTTCACACCACCCTTTCCCACGCTCTTAGTGGATCCGTCAGGAGGAAAAGTTAAGACAACCCTTTTTTATGACCTCACCAGTCAATTATCACTCACGCGCCCAGCCGCGAAAATTAGGTATACAGCAAGTGCTTATGGCCATAAAAATTCAACACGAAACTAAAAAAAATCAGACACCACCTCCCTCCCAACCGATCATGCAGATCGCGATTGGTGCCATACCCGCAGGTAACTTGAATTCCGAGCCCACAGTGACGCATGAAACTTAACAGCCAACCATAGCTGCCTGCTAGGCTACTCATATGTACTCAATGGACTTAAAACTCCTATTTACTCAGAACTCAAAATGTACTCAAAACTCAATATGCAATCAAACTCAAAATGTGCTCAAACTCAAAATATACTCAGAACTCAAAATGGACTCAAACTCAAAATGTACTCAGAACTCAAAATGGACTCAAACTCAAAATGGACTCAAACTCAAAATGTGCTCAGAACTCAAAATGAGCTCAAACTCAAATTGTACTCAGAACTCAAAATGAACTCAAACTCAAAATGGACTCAAACTCAAAATGTACTCAGAACTCAAAATGGACTCAAACTCAAAGTGTACTCAGAACTCAAAATGGACTCAAACTCAAAATGTACTCAGAACTCAAAATGGACTCAAACTCAAATTGTACTCAGAACTCAAAATGGACTCAAACTCAAAATGTACTCAGAACTCAAAATGGACTCAAACTCAAAATGTACTCAGAACTCAAAATGGACTCAAACTCAAAATGTACTCAGAACTCAAAATGGACTCAAACTCAAAATGTACTCAGAACTCAAAATGGACTCAAACTCAAAATGTACTCAGAACTCAAAATGGACTCAAACTCAATCGGACTCAAACTCAGTCGTGATCACTCGGCTCAAACTCACTCAAGCTCAAACTCACCATGCCACAAGGCCTCGCGCTCACTCAAACTCAAACTCACGCGTGAGTTTGAGTCCAAATGAGTCTGAGTGAGTGGACTCATGAGTGAGTTTGCCGACCTCTGGTAGAACGTACATGTGCCTCAACAAACAAAAGTTCGATGTTACCATGAAATAGGCGAAAATTATGAATTCTGAAGGTTATAAGATGGCACGAAAACACATCGCAGAAAAGTGTGACGTGATTAAGGTATAGTCGGTGCGGCGCACCGTACCAACACATATAAGTTAACACTCATCACGGTTAAGATAAAGCGGTAGAGTTAAGTTAACGCTGAATAGTAAAATAGTGTATCCTTTAGGTCAGACTGCACGATGAAACTACATATAAGACTTCGATAAACTGACGCGAGTGTCCCTTCAGGCGCGCGTAATCAGAAAGACTAGCACAGGTAAAAATATTCCTCGTAAACGGTCAACTTTCTTTCATTTAGATAAGGTTTCCATCTGTTTGTTTTATTTCGTTCGTTATCCGTACAGAATAAACGCATACCTCAAGCTACTGTCCGTTCAGACGCCTCAATGAGGTTGGAAGAAAGTTGGGCACTCCCTAACACAAGCCAACCCCAAGCATCACGTCGCCTGATAACGCGCGTAGCATCCCCTGACACAGAGATCACAGGTGTTCCGAACAGCGAGAAACGTGCGTCAAGTGAGATTAGATACGCCTGTTTACTTCAAGAGGGTACTTCAACCCCGCGAAGCCATTGAACCTGACACCACTGAACATATCGACACGTTTCAGAGCACACCCCCTTTTGGAGATAGGACAACATAAACGCATGATAAAAAAATCCCGGACCATCTCCACTAACGTGAAACCTGAGGAGGGGCGAAGCATGCAGTGTATAAGCGTATTCTTGGCGCCTTGGCGTTTTTGCCCACGGAGATGAACCCATTGTGGGATAGAGGTATACAACTTTGCTGGAAAAGCCTCGTGTCTTTGAAGCACGAAGCGTTCTAGCGCGAGGCGTAGGAAAACGAGTGCCCCGGTGTTTTAGTACCGTGACCACATGATCTTACGACAACATGAGACGCCGCCAGCCCAAGCCCGTAAGAGGATTCGCCCCTAAAACTAGTGCGAAATTATAGGTGCTGTTGTGAATTTCCCTGTCGACGTAGGCAGCATGACAACGTCACCACGCCGAAAATAAACAACGGGCAAATACGAGTGGCAAGTTTGAAAGAAAAAAAACGACTAATGGCATTCTTCATGGGTGCCGCCATGAAATGCGGACGCCTTCTTCACATATATTTCTGAGGCGGAAACATTACACCCACAAAGTGAAAACCACCTCTTTTTTTAGCGGGTCGTACAGAGAGTATGACGGAAGCAATGGGGTTGTCAGCGCAGCGCTATCTTTTGTGTGCGTACGGTAGTTGCAGGACAGCGTCAAGAGTAGGTGTCTTGCAATCTTTTTCGCCTCCTGTACTGGTTAAACCCTACGTTTATCATGCCTTGAACATTTAATCTTATCTGGCCTAGAAACCCATCCGATTTATTTTGCGTGCACAGTTTACAACATTCGTATCTCGTTGCTGCTGCATGCTGTGGCTGCCTGTTTCCTATACCTTGTTTCAACGACTCAGTCGCTATGTCGCAGTAAATATATGAAGTCCACATACGCGCTGCACTCCACAAACCAATCACCTCTCTCACCGTATTAAAAATGAGGACGAGGTGCAATGAGTCGATGAATAGCCAAGCTTATTATCACACCCTGCCGTAACAGGAATGTTTTACATTACACATGCCGGCGGGTATGGGTATACGGGGACCACCTGGCAGGATATTTGATGTACATCATAGCAAGCCATGGTAGAGCTTCTGTTAACTCTGTTTTTATTTGCGAAGAGCGATTTAGCACAACGCAGAGGAGCTGACAGGAAGCTTACCACAGTGGTAGAACTGCAGCTGCACACATCGGCCCTAGCGGCATGTACTTTCCCTACGATGGCGACTAGTCAGCTTGTACCGGCATGGTCACGGGGTCCAGTTCACAAGTTTCTCGAACGCAAGCGGAACCGGACGCGCCCATTTTATGCTGGTCTACTAAAAAAGTCAGTGATTAGGAGTCATTTTGTATGCACTTTGCGGGTATATTATAGACAGGGCCGTTTTTTTTTTTTTCTTTGTGTTTCTGCTCCAGGCCACTTGAGGTCTGTTTGTAGCTACACGATAACTTCCAGAGCGCCGACATTAATGGCACCGCTGCCGGGAATGTAACCTTCGCAGAGAGAGAGAGAGAGAATGCTCTTTAATGTGAACTGGTGAGGTCAGCCCTGCTAGGGACAAGGCTTGCTACACCAGATGGGGGGCGACTACGTTGATGAGTGGTGAATATCAGACATTAGGGTTACAGCAGGAAGAAGACAAACATGAAACGTTAAAAAAAAGAAAAAAAGAACAAGAAAAACAAGAGAATGCTGCCAACAGAGTCCGGACATAAAAATACAATTGAAAAGAAAATTGTTAATGGAAACGCTAAAATAAAATGAAAAGTAAACGACGGGGGAAAAAAAAGTAACAACACCAACCCAAGAAAAATAAATAGATGAAAGTCACAGTGCGAAAGAGTAGATGTCGTGACTCACTTGTTCCGTCTGTGATCTAGAGAGATTTGTCCAGTTCAGTCTCTCGTAGAAACTGGAGCAGAACTTTTGTCCCTAAGGTACTGTCAGCACTATTGGCCCAGGGCCCAAGAAAATGAAAAAGTTCGAGACTGCCTCCATGACGTACACGGGAGAGGGAGCTCGCTGCAGTTTTTCACGCAGCAGCGAATCGAGGGCAGACGCACAGCAAGTGATTTACAGTCTCACGCACACCGCAAGTCCGGCACAGGAGGGAATCTTCCCAACCTATCTTAAACTTAAAACTCCGAGTAAACGCCACATTCAGGCGCAGTCGGTGCAGAACTTCACACCGCTTGTTGAGGCCGCGTGGAAAACGGAAGTCACATTGCGGGTCAATAGCGTGCAGTGGTAGATACCTGCGGTGAGGGTCCTGCCACTCCGACCTTTGTGCAGCCCATCCACTTGCGAGGATAAGGGCGTTGCTGTCCTCTCGGGAGAAAGGAAGCTGGGTTGTGTTGCTCAGCAAGTGGCCTGCGCTGGCGACTGCGTCGGATCTAATATTGCCTTGTATGTCCGAGTGACCAGGTACCCACTGAAGAATGATTTCATGGCCTTCGCGCACTGCCATTGTGTGAATTTCGGCAATTTCACATACAAGCTGACTGCGGTTGTTGTGAAGATTTCGGAGCGCTTGTAAGGCACTGCGCGAGTCGGGGAATATTACCCATTGCTGGGCATGATGTCCGCTGATGTAATGAAATGAAGCCCTCACAGCTGCTAGCTCGGTAGCAGGCGAGGATGTTTCATGGCAAGTTTTCTTTCGATAGTGCACCGGGCTGATGGGATCCACACGCCGATGGCGGATGAGCCCAGGCGAACCGAGCCATCCGCATAAACATGTGTGTAGCCTTTGTAAGTGCTGGAAATATACTCGAGTGTGAAGAACTTGAGCGCGGCCGCAGGCATGGCAGACTTTTTGCTAATTCCGGGTATCGCCGTGCAAATTTTCCATGGCGCCAGTAACCACGGGGTCGACTTCTGAGGCCGTCGAAAATTGGCCGGAAGCAAGTGTCTTGCAGACTGTGTGGAGAGGTCTGCCAAAAGATGCGTACGACACCGAGTGAAATGGCGCAATGACGTTCGAAGCACCTCTTGGCGTTGTAGCACTGTGGCGGAAAAGCACCGAGCTTCGCAAAGAGTTCCAACCGTCGATGTGCATTTAGGTAGACCCAGGAAGGTGCGCATAGCTTTTGCCAGCACTGAGTCTATTACCTTCAGGCTTGTAGGCGATAGCTGATGTAGGGCCGGCAGGCTGTAACGCAAGAGGCCGACAAAAAGGGCTTTATATAGGCAAAAGAGTGAGGATACAGGGCAGCCCCACGAACTCCCACCGAGCATACGCAGAATGCGCACAAAGCACAGAAGCCGCTCCTTCAGTCGCCGAATATGTGGGGCCCATGACACTGAGCGGTCAAACGTGACACCGAGAAGCTTGTAGGACTTGACATAGGGTATTGGAGTACCACCCTCTACGGTGAGCGTATAACGTGAAACATCGCGCCGCGTGAATGCTATCGCAGCACACTTCTCCGGGAAAAATATGAGACCACAGCATCTGAGATATTTTCTCATCTTCAGAATTGCCTTCTGGAGTGTGGCGCGAATGTTTCGACGGTTCCTGCCTGAAGCCCAGATAGAGATGTCGTCTGCGTAGAGTGAAATGTTGACACCTTTGGGCAGGACTGTTGGAGACACAAAAGCTAACCGACAGGGAACAGCATAGCGGTGAGGAGAAAAAGGTGCTTCCACAAACAAGGAATTCTGCAGACCCGACCTTACTCGTTGACCTAATTCACAACCAGCATCAGGTGGTTGCGTCACCAAGAAACCCTACGCGCCCATTTTAAATGCGAATGCATTTCTTAGTCGGGGGTTGTCGTGCTCCGTCGGCGTGCGCCTGCATTCCTCCAGCGCGAGCGCACGTGAGCGCGCGCCTCGTAGTTCTGCCTTCGTCGTCGTCGTCGTCGTAAATGCGAATGCATTTCTTAGTCGGGGGTTGTCGTGCTCCGTCGGCGTGCGTCCGCAGGTGTTATCTCTCCGCGCTCCTCCTCGCCCCTAGCAACAGCTGTGGCGCGCCTAGCAACAACCGGAGCAGGTGGTAGCTCGGGCGGGAGTAGCAGAGGGCAAGGGGAGAGGAGGAGCGCGCTCGGGCGTGTGAGGGCGCTCGCATCGCGGAGCTCGGGCGGAGTATCGGAGAGTGAGTGGAGAGGAGGAGCGCGCTCGGGCGTGTGAGGGCGCTCGCATCGCGGAGCTCGGCGGGAGAGAGAGCTCGCGCGCGGGGCGGGCGTGTTGCGCGGGTCTCTCTCTCCTCTCCGCGTACCCTCTCTCCGCTCGCTGCGCTCGGAAAATGTATATAAATGCAGTGGAGCGCACGCCTCTCTCCGTTACTGCTTGCCGCAGCGCACTCATCGGTGCACCCAATGCATTCGCATTTCCGCACGATCCCCTTCGGGGAGGTGGGGGGAGTGTTTTTCTTATTGCACCATTTGGTTGCAGGGCATATACGAAGCATTAAGAAACTATGCACAAAACAGTTAATAAAGATGCGGAACAAAAAGAAACGAAAGAGAAAAAAAAGCGACATGATGCGGGCGGCTCCATGTATATACTACAGAAAACTGTAGAGGCCAGTTTAAATGTCACACAACTTCATGTACGCATACTGCACACACCTCACGACGCCGGCGTGTGGACGTGCGGTCTGCGCGCTACGCAGAGCCACCCAATGCTCCCTTGACCCAACATGGCATGACGGCTTCTTCCTCGAAAACAAACTCGCCCGACACAGTGTAAGAAGAACATCACAAAGTGGAAAAGATTGGCCGCAGAAAAAAAATTAATGAGCCAAGGTGCGAAGCATGTGGCGAATCTTACCGGGCTTCAGAATATCCGCGTAAAGGCCGTAAGAGCGGCAGCAATATAGAAGCTACGCACAAAGGCCGTTACTCATTTATAGCTACGAAGGCTGCGAACAATTTGGAATTCCCAGAAGCTGCTCGAAGGAGAAAATTGGACTACCGAAAGTGCACCAAAATGAAACCTACGAGGCCGCGAACGATGTTGCCTAAGCGTAGGGAGCGCCCATTTGCCAGAACCGCGAAGCCCCGCAAAAGGGAAACCGAAGATACCAATTCCCCCCGGGAGTCTTTATTGCTGGGTTTCGGTCACTTACTTACAAAAAAAAAAGTGTAATTTAGAGCGTAGGCGAGGCACGCTTTCCTGCGAAAACGCAATTTCCCTCGCAGTTTCATAATACATGGGCGATATTGGCTTCAAACTTCGTTTCAGACAGAACGCGCATTCGCATACGCAAGACCGTTTCTCTCATTGTAAACAACGCGGTATATATATATATATATATATATATATATATATATATATATATATATATATATATATATATATATTATATATATATACACACACAAAGTAGAAGTACGCTCTTCGGAGACTTTATTTCCAACGTTTCGACTTGAGACAGGTCTTCCTCGTCTCAGGTCGAAACGTTGCAAATAAAGTCTCCGAAGAGCGTACTTCTACTTTGTGCGTATTCCT
>NW_027526361.1:224208046-224236983 GCF_048455015.1 Haemaphysalis longicornis
TAAGGCTTCAACGAACTATTCCCATGATCCCACAGTGCCGCTTAGTTGCACTCCTTATTTTACCATCCCCAAGCCCATGCCCCTGACAGGGCTGAGTGCCTCCTGGCTAATAGAGATTATTTGTGCTAAAAGTCAGCATACCATTATCTTAGAAATCTTTCTGTGAATTTTTGCGTCTTGACTCGTGGTAACATTTTTGACGATGCTGTACCTGTGAGACAATATAGGGCTTGTTTTTGTAGACTTTTGTTTGTGATGTTTGTTTTGGTTTCATATTTTAGAAAGTACATGGTCCAGTGGAAATCGGCTTCAACAAGGCAACTCTACAAAATTTTGGACGCTTCGCGCAGATGGTCTCCGCATACGAACACTAACGAAAGGGGACTGGTTTGGAAGCGATGAAATTCGCATCGAAAGCTGATGCTTCCTTTTGCCACGAACTGGTTTTATGTGTCGAATTTACCCAGGAAAAGGGAGCAGTTGTGATTTCCTCCTTCCTCTGAATCAGCAGTGACTCTTTGACCGCGCATGTCGATTGAGTGATTGATCGACTGAATACCTTTATTAGCACATGAAACCGAGCGTCCTTAGTAGAGCACGTTTCCGACGGTGCAGCCATAGCTGTCCGCATGATGGCCCTTAGCCGCCGCTTTTATCCTTTCGTAGGAAATAAGTGCAGGTGGTAGCGTATGCACTAGATGAGAAGAGCACCTCGGAGGCGAACGGATTCAGATATTTTAGTATGCGTTGGTTATGTAGCGCATCATGTCAACCATTCGATTCTCTCGCTTGGGGACCAGGGCTCTGCTTGAGGAAGATTTTCTGTCGCTCTAAAAACGGAGGCCAAGAACATAGGGTTTAGTGGCCGGAGGAATATTGGAATGCCGTCTAAGGAGAGCAGTAGGGCGCCATGGGCCTGGTTTTTTGTTCCTATAAGAACAAGTGGAATTTCAGATTACGCAAGGGAACAGCTGAGCCCCCGCAGTGTGACCTCCCGCCGCATCATGTCGAGATCATTTTGGAGATAGTATTCAATGCTGCCCAGCACCTCCCCGCCCCCGCGATTGCTGAAATAGTAGCATCGTCGGCATTCAGCCTATAGTGGATGTTAAGCACTTTCTGGAGACCCCGGCAGATCTCACACATCGCCAGGTTGAACAGAGTCGGTGATAACACAGAACCCTGCGGCGCATCACGGTTGTGACGTGGTAAGGTCTTTTTTGAATGAAGAACGAGAGAGACGCTGAGGGTTCGCTCCAGGAGAAAACGGCGAACGTAGTAATGGCGAAAGGAGCAGAGTGCTGCGCATCCACCTGATTCGGAGACTGACATTGTGCTGAACTGACGCTTACGACACTCGGCTGCATCGGCAAGCTGTCCTGAACACGTGCGCTTCAATCCTCGCGCGAAATAGTCTGCATCATGTGTTGCGAACGCCGCCGCTTTTGGGCGTGGGTGATCGGTGGAAGAACTACACGTGCTGTGTAATGAGTTGCTGTGCATAATGTTGATTCCTTTAGTAGTGCGCAGCATCCAGCCGTATGTTTGGCTGAAATTCGACGTAAAGGGCAGACAAAATGGACGTTTTTCCAGTAGCGCTCTGCGCATGCGCTAACTCTCGCTCCCAGCGACCGATCATCCGGCATTATTGAGGGAGAGGGGGGGGGGGGCAAAAAGTAAACATAGCGACGCCATATTGGATTAGCCATTTCTGAACGCCGAGCCAGCTAAGTGCTGTTCTGTTTTCTGAACTCTGAAAGCGGCCGACAGGTAGGTGCTACGGCTGCCATAGAAAAAATTCCCTGCCACCTAAACCATGCGTGGCGACTGGAACGGCTTTCTCAACTACGCATGGTAGACGGAAAAGAAGGGGGCGTGTTCTTCTATAATACCCCCACAGCCGGGCTAGAGCGGCGGCGCGCGCTGAGTTGATAAACACGCGCACGCCGCCGCTCTAGCCCGGCCGTGCATACCCCAAGAGTGATTCGGGCGCGCGCCGCTAGAGGGCTATTCTACTGGAAAAAGGTCCATTGCCGATGGATGATACACAGAGCATAGAGTTTCTCAATATTACCTAGAGCTGAAAGTGTCGCTGCGATCGCACGCCGACATGGGAATTGTGGGTAGTGTGCGAATCGGATTGGCAGCCAGTGGCTAGTACAAAGGACTATGGATTAGGCTTCTCGGCTCTGAAGTGCTTGTTAGTTCTGTTTTCGGTGTGCGTTTCCGTTTTCGGGATGCCAATTTCTGGCATTCAATGGCTATCACAGATATGTCTATATAACAGCGTGATTAGCACTTAACGCATGTGCTCGCGTTAGCGGCGAGTTTCTTAAGATGGAGGGGTGACCACATGCAGTGACGGCGACAAGCGACGCCGAAAACGTAACTCAAAAGGTACAACAGCAGAGAGTACTGGGTGACAGTGACAAGCGAAAAAAAAATTAATACACTGCCGCCTATGTCCTCTGTCGTCGTCGCTCGTCGCCACAGTTCACTGTATCGCCGCTGCCGCTCGCTTGTGGGCTGCTTCTGGCCAGCAAAAAGCGAGCGAACGTCCCAGCGGCCTGTTCATACCGCTTGCCGCCGCCGCGCACACTCTACAGCCACTAAATAAGCTGTGTTAGCCCACACTATCCGTTTTCTGCACACATTCAGTTACGATTTTCGCATCGCTCGTCGCCGCCGCTGCGTTTACTTACCCCTTGAAGCATTCACTGCCTTGGCCAAGCGCAATGAGACAACACATAGCTACTCGACAAGCCAGGATTTATTTGCCATTTAAAGCATTCATGCAATTTCATCGCGCGTGCTTGAAGACTTACTTGCGGTAATAGGCATCGCCTCTAAGTTTATTTAAATCTGCTTGGACAAAGCAAATAAATACGACGCGATTCCATCATTCCTGTATCTCTACGTTGCATCTGTTCTGCCCACGACCGCCTGCCGAAACGCGTAGCATACGATAATAATACTGTATTGAGAGGAAGCAAGAGCACAGTTTCAGACAATCTAAACATTTTTTTCAGCAAAATATTAGAAAAAAATCAAAGAAAAGCTCACCCAGTTTGGAGTATGTAATAATTTAAAAATAAATCTGGGACGGCCCGCTGTATCTGGTGGCGTGAGACAAAGGCAGCACTTCTGCTTTTTTTTTCTTTGTAACACCCAAATTTGTTTGGAAACATAAGCCCTCTAACACGGTGTCTTATACAAAATAAAATTTGTTAACAGCGGCACTTTTGGCAGCAATTTTTTAAACAAAAACTCAATTTGCGTAGCCACAAAGTCGTTGCCGGCCAAGCCACGCCGAACTTCCGGCCGAACTACACAGTATGGCGGCACTCATGGAGGCGTAGAGCGCCTCCGCCGAATCACGTTGACGCTAGCGCCAGATTCCACTCTAGGTGAGTTAATGAGAAACTCTATGACACAGAGTACTCGACGCACGGCAGACAAAATGGCTATTTGAAGCCAATAAAAGTTTGGAATGACGCCAAATTTCTCAGAGGAGCTTCTATAAACAAAGTAACGAATTGGGTTGAAAATAAAATTGGGTCAATTTAGCGCTAGGTGGGACTCGAACCAGGGTCCTCCGGAACGCGATCAGGCACGGAACTCCCGGACACCCACAGCTCGATTATTCCAGCCGACTCTAGGTGGACCTGGCGAACTGCCTTCGCTTGTGGCCTTCGACTGTGAAACATGTTAGAGGCATTCACTGACTACTAATTATACAAGTAAGAATTGCGGGAGTGGCAAAGCACGCTCTCTGATGGCGAATATGTAGCGCTAACACGAGCGATCGGAGAAGTCTCTCAGTCATAGTAACCGAAAGAGGAAGGAAATAAAACATCGCAAAGAGAAAAGGACGATGATGATAGCGCTGCGGTTGTGTTTGGGTTTGCCTAAGTACGTCCCTATTCGGGTATTGTATGCGTGCAATTCCATTGCACGCGTACCTTCGTGCAATGGAATTGCCTATTTCAAGGTCGCATATAGTCTTCGTTCACTCCGCGACATATTTTTTTTTTTTTTGCTCAGTCATGGCCCAAGTACAATCTTTCGCACGTAGTGTTTGTAGTCTTTACTGGCCCATTAAATATCAACATTCTCTCTGTTCTTTCCTTTGAACCACGGGATTCGATGGTGGAAATTGAGTTTTATAATATTTTAGCCTCTAATTCGACATATTTGCCGGAGAAGACGATATCTGGTCCCTTAGGCAACGACTTGGAGGAGTTTCCGACTCAGGTAGTCCTGTCCACAGATGCTTCTGTTCGGCACAAAAAATCTGCTATTGGTACCTTTTCACCTGCACCTGACTGGGCATTTTTCCTTCACCTTCCCAATTTCAAAACAGTATTCTTGGCAAAATTTTTGGCGATTGTCCTGGCTGGTCAGAAACTCAGCGAAGGTCATTCGAAAGTGCTCATTGTAACGGACTCTTTCACTGTGCTCCACTCCATCTTCTCCAATTTTCACTCTTCTTCGCCGAACGCTCTCGACGCTCGTACCACCCTATGCACAAGAAATCCGCCTGGTATGGGTTCCAGGTGTCTACCTTAATGAAACCTATGTCTGGCATGCAGGCGTAGCATCGAATAGACCTCTGGTTGATTCTGTGCACCCCCCCCCCCTTCCCCCAGCCCAAGTTGTTGCATCTCGGTTCCGTAGGTACAGTTCGCTGGACAGCTTCCCACCAGACAGCATTCCTGGCTGCACCGAAACTGAGCACCTCCGGCACTCGTGGAAGTGTGACTTTGCGCAGTCTCGACTGTGCGAGGTCACACTGGCCAGCTTTCGCTGCCGAACGCCTACTTTGAATTTTTATCTACACCGCGCACACATAAAGCATTCGGCCTTGTGCGGTATTTGTCAAAAGGAGGGGACAATTGACCACTTTCTGCTGTCTTGCCGGCCGTTCTCAGCCCTAACGTTAGTTGGGCTGACCTCTTCAGCTTTCATTAAAGGCGTTCTCTCTCTCTCTCTCTCTCTCTCTCTCTCTCTCTCTCTCTCTCTCTCTCTCTCTCTCTCTCTCTCTCTCTCTCTCTCTCTCTCTCTCTCTCTCTCTCTCTCTCTCTCTCGGAAATCGATACCTGGAGGTTCCCCTCCGGTGTCTGGGTCTTTCCTTGTCTGTTTCTAATTTACTGTCATTTGGGGCATCGGGGTTAGGTTTCTACCACGGGGATATTGGTCGCGCCCTTCACGCTTTTATTACGCAGACAAGTCGGTTACGCAGTTTATAAAACTTAACTCGTATTTCTTTTTCCGGTACTTGAAGTATCTACTTTTACTACAGTATTTTATAAATATTTTGTTTTTTTTTTGTTCTCAAAATTGTTAACATCACGTTCCCCACAATCTCTTATTAACCTCTTTACCATATCTGACTTGGTCAATCTCCCAGAGTGGGTACGCGCCATGATTTCTTGTACCAACCAACCACGATAATGATAGGTCACATGCACACCACCAGAGCCGCGCCACTGTCGGCACCACGTCGTTACTGTGCATAGACTTATGAACGCGCTCCCTTCTACACGACACAATTCTTCTCAGGTTCAATCGGTGCTGACGAAAGGTGCACATGTTATGCCGGCATATTCGTGCAACAATTCAACACTGGGCCTCCTCGATTACCAGTCCCGGATCGTCCGCGGACAGCCCCAGATGAGATCCCGTGCTCTATTTTCACATGTATTCCTAGTTACAGTAGAGTCTCCATAAACGGAACTTCAAGGGACCGAAAAAATTAGTTCCGTTTAACTGGAGTTCCATTTACTGAATGTGAAAGTGCAATTTATGTGCGTACACACTCTTAATACCATTTCATGGAACTCTAAGCACTAGAAGGTGAATGTAGCTGAAAGTTTTTCAGAAAGCAAGAAAACTACAAGAGGTTTAGGAATAGCATTCACAAAGTTAATTTGGCAACAATGAGTCGCTGTGCACTACAAAATGCATCTATTATTTTTGTTCGAGTCCTTGCAACTGCATTTTTACAGAGGACAGAGGCCTCAACTTTGCGAATGCTTACAAGCCACCGAATTTAGAAGACGGCTACGCGATAATGAAGCGCGAATAGTACCGCAATGGCACGAACGAGGCGGCAGGGGCTGAGACCTGTAACCTCGGCAGTTTAACATACAAAACTATAATCACACACAAAAAAATAAAGATAAAAATAAAAATAAATAGAACGCATACTCATCATGACACATGCAGTCTCAATTAGATTAGATACCATCAAGAAACGTGATTTCTTCGCCCAACAGCGATATTGAAGCAGCACTAATGCAACCATCCCCCGCGCGCACAGTTTCACGCGCCTCCATTATCTCCCGCGTGAGCGAGTCACGGCTCCTAGCGAGCACCTTAGTTTTTCCAAAAAAAAAAAAAAAACTCAGTGGCTAAAGCGTTGCGCTGCTGAGCACGAGGTCGCGGGTTCGATTCCCGGCCGCGGCGGCCGCTTTTCTGATGGAGGCGAAAAGCAAAAACGCCCGTGTGTACGAGATTTCGGCGCACGTTAAAGATCCCCAGGTGGTCAAAATTAATCCGGAGCCCTCCACTACGGCGCGCCTCATCGCCTGCGTTGCGTCGGCGCGTTAAACCCCACAATCAATCAAATCAGTTTTTTCAAAAAATGGAGCACACTTACAGTCACGGCAATAAATGCCAATATGCCCGCTTATCGGGTTACTAATATTATTTTTGTGCTGACGGAGCCTATCATTAATACATCTGCCAGTTTGGCCGATATATACTTTTTTTGCAGGGCAACGAAATCAAGTCACGGCATTCATTACCGTGACTGTAAGTGTGTTCCATTAAAAAATAAAAAAAAACTAATGTGCTCACTAGGAGCCGTGACTCGCTACCGCGGGAGAACGCGTGAAATTGTACGTGCGGGGGATGTTTGCATTAGTGTTGCTTCAATGTCGTTGTTGGGCGAAGAAATCGCGTTTCTTGATGGTGTCTAATTTGGTTGAGACGGCGTGTGTCATGGTGAAAATGTGCGTTTTAATTTTAATATTATTTATTTATTTTTGTGTGTGATTTTAGTTTTGTATTTTAAACTTCTCTTGGTCCCACGTGTCTACTTGATAGTAGTATATATGCGCGCGGAAATCAACTCAGTTTGTTAGTCTGCGCTGTGCGGTGTCACCTCTTCTGTCGTCCCGTCCTTGTAACGCAATTTTATTTCAATCTTTAACGTGGGCTGGAGAGGCCAACTCTGCTATCGGCAGTGCTCGCTACGCCGCCATATGGGGATGATTACAGTGCAGTGAAGTGGATGGGACAGATTGGGAAGCCAACAAATAGACAGAAAACAAAGGTTAATAAAAGGTGACACACACTTAAATCTCCAAGTAAAGTTGAATAAAAAAGTTGAGAGATTGGTGCCGAGGAAGCACAGAGCGCCCAACAACAAAAAGGAGAAGACGTACATGACGATGCAAGCGCGTACAGATGTAGCCATGCGCACAATCCAAGAATTACAAATTTTCTCTAGTGCAGAATCCCGCAAGGAGCGCAGCAAAATTTTTGTCACCAAAGATGAGTCATTCTTGTTTGCTCAGGGTCCAAGAAAGCGACCCGCCGTCAATATCTTCGGTAACAGCCAGCAAGTCGATAAATATCTTGCGGCAACTTCGAACGCTTTTATGTACAAACATTTTTTTCAAATATCTATTGCCTACTTGTATTCGTGTGTGTGTGCGTGTGCATGTGCGTGTGTGCATGTGTGTGCGCGCGCGCGGTGAGCTATTGTGTTCGAACCTTTCATGGTCAGCAAACGTTCGTACTGCCGCCTCGGTGTTCTCATACCGCATAGCTTCGCGTTGTCTACAATGAGAGAAACGGTCTTGCGTATGCGAATGCGCATTCTGTCTGAAACGAAGTTTGAAGCCAATATCGCCCATGTATTATGAAACTGCGAGGGAAATTGCGTTTTCGCAGGAAAGCGTGCCTCGCCTACGCTCTAAATTACACTTTTTTTTTTGTAAGTAAGTGACCGAAACCCAGCAATAAAGACTCCCGGCAGAATTGGAATTTTCGGTTTCCTTTTTGCGGGGCTTCGCGGTTCTGGCAAATGGGCGCTCCCTACGCTTAGGCAACATCGTTCGCGGCCTCGTAGGTTTCATTTTGGTGCACTTTCGGTAGTCCAATTTTCTCCTTCGAGCAGCTTCTGGGAATTCGAAATTGTTCGCAGCCTTCGTAGCTATAAATTAGTAACGGCCTTTGTGCGTAGCTTCTATATTGCTGCCGCTCTTACGGCTTTTACACGGATATTCTGAAGCCCGGTAAGATTCGCCGCATGCTTCGCACCTTGGCTCATTAATTTTTTTCTGCGGCCAATCTTTTCCACTTTGTGTTGTTCTCCTTGCACTGCGTCGTGCGATTTTTTTTTTCGAGGAAGAAGCCGTCATGCCATGTTGGGTCGAGCAAGCCTTTGGTGGCTCTGCGTGCGCAGACCGCACGTCCACACGCCGGCGTCGTGAGGTGTGTGCAGTATGCGTACATGAAGTTGCGTGACATTTAAACTGGCCTCTACAGTTTTCTGTAGTATATACATGAAGCCGCCCGCATCATGTCGCTTTTTTAAATGCGAATGCATTTCTTAGTCGGGGGTTGTCGTGCTCCGTCGGCGTGCGCCCGCAGGTGTTATCTCTCCGCGCTCCTCCTCGCCCCTAGCAACAGCTGTGGCGCGCCTAGCAACCGGAGCAGGTGGTAGCTCGGGCGGGAGTAGCGGAGGGCAAGGGGAGAGGAGGAGCGCGCTCGGGCGTGTGAGGGCGCTCGCATCGCGGAGCTCGGCGGGCTCTCTCTCCTCTCCGCGTACCCTCTCTCCGCTCGCTGCGCTCGGAATCTATATAATGCAGTGGAGCGCGCGCCTGGCGCCTTGATAGCGATTCTTCATTAAGTACGCCATTAATAATAATTACTCGCACCGCACTCATCGGTGCACCCAATGCATTCGCATTTCCGCACGATCCCCTTCAGGGAGGTGGGGGGATTTTTTTTCTCTTTCGTTACTTTTTGTTCGGTATCTTTATTAACTGTTTTGTACATAGTTTCTTAATGCTTCTTATATGCCCTGCAACCAAATGGCGCAATAAGAAAAATGGTCGCGTAGGGTTTCTTGGTGACGCAACCACCTGACGCTGGTTGTGAATTAATTAGGTCACCGAGTAAGTTCGGGTCTGCAGAATTCCTTGTTTGTGGAAGCACCTTTTTCTCCTCACCGCAATGCTGTTCCCTGTCGGTTAGCTTTTGTGTCTCCAACAGTCCTGCCCAAAGGTGTCAACGTTTCACTTTACGCAGACGGCATCTGTATCTGGGCTTCAGGCAGGAACCGTCGAAATATTCGCGCCACACTCCAGAAGGCAATTCTGAAGATGAGAAAATATCTCAGATGCTGCGGTCTCGTATTTTCCCCTGAGAAGTGTGCTGCGATAGCATTCACGCGGCGCGATGTTTCACGTTATACGCTCACCGTAGAGGGTGCTCCAATACCCGATGTCAAGTCCTACAAGTTTCTCGGTGTCACGTTTGACCGCTCAATGTCATGGGCCCCACATATTCGGCGACTGAAGGAGCGGCTTCTGTGCTTTGTGCGCATTCTGCGTACGCTCGGTGGGAGTTCGTGGGGCTGCCCTGTATCCTCACTCGTTTGCCTATATAAAGCCCTTTTTGTCGGCCTCTTGCGTTACAGCCTGCCGGCCCTACATCAGCTATCGCCTACAAGCCTGAAGGTCATAGACCCAGTGCTGGCAAAAGCTATGCGCACCTGCCTGGGTCTACCTAAATGCACATCGACGGTTGGAACTCTTTGCGAAGCTCGGTGCTTTTCCGCCACAGTGCTACAACGCCAAGAGGTGCTTCGAACGTCTTTGCGCCATTTGACTCGGTGTCATACGCATCCTTTGGCAGACCTCTCCACACAGTCTGCAAGACACTTGCTTCCGGCCAATTTTCAACGGCCTCAAAAGTCGACCCCGTGGTTACTGGCACCATGGAAAATTTGCACGGCGATACCCGGACTTAGCAAAAAGTCTGCCATGCCTGCGGCCACGCTCAAGTTCTTCACACTCGAGTATATTTTCAGCACTTACAAAGGCTACACACATGTTTATGCGGATGGCTCGGTTCGCCCGGGCTCATCCGCCATCGGCGTGTGGATCCCATCAGCCCGGTGCACTATCGAAAGAAAACTTATCCATGAAACATCCTCGACTGCTACCGAGCTGGCAGCTGTGAGGGCTGCACTTCATTACATCAGCGGCCATCATGCCCAGCAATGGGTAATATTCCTCGACTCGCGCAGTGCCTTACAAGCGCTCCGAAAGCTTAACAACAACCGCAGTCAGCTTGTATGTGAAATTGCCGAAATTCACACAATGACAGTGCGCGAAGGCCATGAAATCATTCTTCAGTGGGTACCTGGTCACTCGGACATACAAGGCAATATTAGATCCGACGCAGCCGCCAGCGCAGGCCACTTGCTGAGCAACACAACCCAGCTTCCTTTCTCCCGAGAGGACAGCAACGCCCTTATCCTCGTAAGTGGATGGGCTGCACAAAGGTCGGAGTGGCAGGACCCTCACCGCAGGTATCTACCACTGCACGCTATTGACCCGCACTGTGACTTCCGTTTTCCACGCGGCCTCAACAAGCGGTGTGAAGGAGTTCTGCACCGACTGCGCCTGAATGTGGCGTTTACTCGGAGTTTTAAGTTTAAGATAGGTTGGGAAGATTCCCCCCTGTGCCGAACTTGCGGTGTGCGTGAGACTGTAAATCACTTGCTGTGCATCTGCCCTCGATTCGCTGCTGCGTGAAAAACTGCAGCGACCTCCCTCTCCCGTGTACGTCATGGAGGCAGTCTCGAACTTTTTCATTTTCTTGGGCCCTGGGCCAATAGTGCTGACAGTACCTTAGGTACAAAAGTTCTGCTCCAGTTCCTACGAGAGAGTGAACTGGACAAATCTCTCTAGATCACAGACGAAACAAGTGAGTCACGATATCTACTCTTTCGCACTGTGGCTTTCATCTATTTTTCTTGGGTTAGTGTTGTTACTTTTTTTCCCCGTCGTTTACTTTTAATTTTATTTTAGCGTTTCCATTAACAATTTTCTTTTCAATTGTATTTTTATGTCCGGACTCTGTTGGCAGCATTCTCTTGTTTTTATTGTCCTTTTTTTCTTTTTTTTAACGTTTCATGTTTGTCTTCTTCCTGCTGTAACCCTAATGTCTGATATTCACCACTCATCAACGTAGTCACCCCCCATCTGGTGTAGCAAGCCTTGTCCCTAGCAGGGCTGACCTCACCAGTTCACATTAAAGAGCATTCTCTCTCTCTCTCTCTCCGAAGCTTACATTCCCGGCAGCGGTGCCATTAATGTCGGCGCTCTAGAAGTTATCGCATAGCTACAAACAGACCTCAAGTGACCTGGAGCAGAAACACAAAGAAAAAACAAACAAACGGCCCTGTCTATAATATACCCGCAAAGTGCATACAGAATGACTCCTGATCACTGACTTTTTTAGTAGACCAGCATAAAATGGGCGCGTCCGGTCCCGCTTGCGTTCGAGAAACTTGTGAACTGGACCCCGTGACCATGCTGGTACAAGCTGAGTAGTCGCCATCGTAGGGAAACTACATGCCGCTAGGGCCGATGTGTGCAGCTGCAGTTCTACCACTGTGGGACGCTTCCTGGCAACTCCTCTGCGTTGTGCTAAATCGCTCCTCGCAAATAAAAACAGAGTTAACAGAAGCTCTACCATGGCTTGCTATGATGTACATCAAATATCCTGCCAGGTGGTCCCCGTATACCCATACCCGCCGGCATGTGTAATGTAAAACATTCCCGTTACGGCAGGGTGTGATAATAAGCTTGGCTATTCATCAACTTATTGCACCTGGTCATCATTTTTAATACGGTGAGAGAGGTGATTAATTTTTGACGCGCAGCGCGATTGTGGTCTTTACATATTTACTGCGACATAGCGACTGAGTCGTTGAAACAAAGTAGGAAGCAGGCAGCCACAGCATGCAGCAGCAACGAGAAGGGAATGTTGTGAACTGTGCACGCAAAATACATCGGCTGGGTTTCTAGGCCAGATAAGATTAAATGTTCGAGGCATGATAAACGTAGGGGTTAACCAGTACAGGAGGCGAAAAAGATTGCCAGACACCTACTCTTGACGCTGTGCTGCAACGACCGTATGCACACAAAAGATAGCGCTGCGCTGACAACCACATTGCTTCCGTCATACTCTCTGTACGACCCGCTAAAAAAATGAGGTGGTTTTCACTTTGTGGGTGTAATGTTTCCGCCTCAGCAATATGTGTGAAGTAGGCGTCCGCATTTCATGGCGGCACTCATGAAGTATGCCGACTTGATCATTAGTCGTTTCTGTTTCAAACTTGCCACTCGTGCTTGCCCGTAGTTTATTTTCGGCGTAATGACGTTGTCATGGTAGCTGCGTCGACAGGAAAATTCACAACAGCACCCATAATTTCGCGGGTGAATCCCCTTACGGGCTTGGGCTGCCGGCGTCTCATGTCGTCGTAGGATCATGTGGTCACGGCACTAAAACACCGGGACACTCGTTTTTCAACACCTCGCGCTAGAACGCTTCGTGCTTCAAAGACACGAGGCTTTTACAGCAAAGTTGTATACCTCTACCCCACAATGGTTTCATCTCCGTGGGCAAAGACGCCAAGGCACCAAGAATACACTTATACACAGCATGCTTCGCCCCTCCTCATTTTTATTTTTTTATTTATTTAGACAATACTGCCAGCCAGAATTAGGCCCAAGCAGGAGTGGAAAGATAAAAAGATGGCATATCAGGCGAATGTAATTATACAATCTCTATTTTAGAAAACACCAACAAAAGAATGGCAAACGACAAAAACAAATTCTGCATGTGAAAAAGCTGTTCAATTGATGCATGCAGATTAGGCGAAGGGAACCCAGAGGCAGGAAGAGTGTTCCAATCGAATATTGTTCGCGGGAAAAATGAATATTTATGAGTGTTTGTGCGGGCGAACAATAGGGTAAATTTAAAGGGGTGGTATTGCCTGGTGGGCCGGGAAGAAAGACAGGTCAGATATATTGATGGGTCAATGCGAAGTTTGCGGTTCTGAAGATCGGCAGGGAATTTTAATCGGTTGATTCTTTTTCGGGATTCCATCGTTGGAACTCCGTTGTTCTGCATTAGAGTGGTAGGGGCGTGTCTTTGATAACGGTTATAAATAAACCGAACAGCTTGCCGTTGAATTTGTTCGAGCTTGCCAATATCTTTTTTTGTATGCGGGTCCCAGACCACTGAAGCGTACTCAAGGCGAGATCGGATGAATGTATTGTAAGCCAACGATTTGATGTTGGGCGGGGAGTTAAAGTTTGTTTTAAGAGTCCCAGTTTTCTTCTAGCCGAAGCGCAAATGTTGTCAACATGAGCCAACCAGGACAGGTTTCCAGTAATCGCTACACCAAGGTATTTAAAGCTATTTGTTAAACTCACAGGTTAGTGGAGATGGCCGGGATTTTTTTGTCATGCGTTTATATCGTCGTATCTGCAAAAGGGGGTGGGCTCTAAAACGTGTCGATGTTCAGTGGTTTCAGGTTCAATGGCTTCGCGGGGTTGAAGTACCCACTTGAAGTAAACAGGTGTATCTAATCTTACTTAACGCACGTGCCTCGCAGTTCGGAACACCTGTGATCTCTGTGTCAGGGGAGGCTACGCGCATAATCAGGCGACGTGATGCTTGGGGTTGGCTTGTGAGTGCCCAACTTTCTTCAAACCTCTTTTAGGCGTCTGAACGGACAGTAGCTTGAGGTATGTTTATTCTGTACGGATAACGAACGAACTAAAACAAACAGATGGAAACCTTATGTAAATGAAAGAAAGTTGAGTGGTTAGGAGGAATACTGTAATTACCCGATTCTAACGCGCACCTTTTTTCCGGAAAAATAGGCCGAAAAATCGCATGCGCGTTAGAATCGGATACGAAACCGAAACTGGCGAAACAGCTGAAATTTTGTTCCACCCATCGCCATCTCAATATGGCGCCAAAGCTTTTAGCAACAATTTTTCGGATCTAGGCGCCTAGGCTTTTATATCGGCGTTCACACAAATCGTCAAATTATTCCACTTGCGCGCTTGATAACAACAATGGCAGCAGCGGCAACGAAGGTGCGCCGCTTCCACGGCTTACGAGCGGCTCCCACGTGTTCACAACGAGCGGTTGGCTGAAGCGTACGCCTCTGGAGAAGCTCGCAGGATGGGCGTGCGAGGCGTGGGTCACGATCCCATCGAACATGTTTGAACGTTCGTTCAGAAGTGTGGCATCGCGAACGCGCTTTATGGCACCGATGACAAGATGTTGCGGACAGCAGAAGGCGACAAGGAGCTCTAGGAGAGCGACGAGGTGTGAGATGAGTAAGATTACTTCGGTAAATAAATCGCCCGTTTCTCTCGCATTCGTTTTTCTTGCTCACAAAGTTCCTTGCGCGTTACAATCGGAGGTGAAAGTTTTTTCGGTTTTTTGCCTGGAAAATCGGGTGCGCGTTAGAATCGGGTAATTACGGTATTTTTACCTGTGCCAGTCTTTCTGATTACACGCGCCTAAAGGGACACTGGCTTCATTTCATCGAAGTTGTGGGAACGCGACCTTAGCGCGTTCCCTTTGGTTCAGCTTCGCCACACCGGTTGCTCCTCGCGGGAACTTGCTCGGCAAGACGTCGGCGAGGGGGATGTACCTCCTCGCCGTAGGAGTGTCTTTAAGCCGGCGAGCGCGTGCGGGATGCGAGCTGCGGGGGGAGTTGGAGCTCGGGAAGCGAGGCGAGAGGACGTGCCTAGCGACCTCCTTTCTTCGAGGATCGGGCAAAAAGGAGGGCGACAATGGCTGCCATCGGTGTCCCAGCGAGGCAAACGCGAGCGCGCTGAGCCGCCCCCGGAGATGACTGTTGTCGCGGTGAGTCGAACCTCTCGATTCCCTTTAATTGCCCGGGCGAGGAACTAGATCCTCACCGTCAACCAGCTAGCCTGCATGCTCTTTGGATGTTTATTATTCGGTAATAAATGTCAATGAGCGAAAACACTTCTCGCTTCCTTTGTTCTGTCGAGCCACGGCCCGCCGCGGCTGGCGCGGTACAGCGCGCAGCCGCGGGGTGGGGGCAGATAGCTTGCTAGCTGGGCGAAACGAGAAGACGAAGACGGATTAGTCTCTCTCTCGTCGCCGGTTTTGCTATTGCAGGGGAAAGTAAACCAATCTACTTTAACCCCTCTATAACCCCACAAAGTCTTATATGTAGTTTCATTGTGCAGTCTGACCTAAAGGATACACTATTTTACTATTCAGCGTTAACTTAACCCAACTTAAATCTACTGCTTTATCTTACCCGTGATAAGGTTTAGCTTATCTGTGTTGGTACGGTGCGATGCACCAACTATACCGTAATGACTTCACACTTTTCTGCGATGTGTTTTCGGGCCATCTTATAACCTTCAGAATTCATAATTGTCGCCTATTTCATGGTAACATCGACCTGTTGTTTGTTGAGGCACACGTTCGTTCTACAGGTCAAACGTGCTGCCCCTGCCTGCTGGACAGTGTGCCGTCCAACGCACGTCAGAAAAGTAGTGGGTCCTTAGAAAGTTGGGGGAGCAGCCGCACTTCAAAAAAAAAAAAAAAATTCCGCGATGAAAACAATGACAGTACGCCTATATAGGTAACTTGCACTGACGTCACTGTAGCTGCCATGTTGCCATGTTTGTGACCCACATGTACGGTGAAAGGCTCGGCACTTATCTCGGGCCCTTATCCTGGGGATCGCTGAGAAAGCAAGAAGTGGTTTACAATAAAGGGGTGTGGTGACGTCATGGGCGCGCTATCTACTGGCCGGAGGAGCTCCTAACGACATATCCTGCACATTCTAGACTTTAGTTTCGTAAGGAAATTAGATAATGCCAACAACTCACTTCAGGGTCCACTTAACAAAACAAAAAGGATCATTACAGAGCTTCCGGGATATTTTTATCTACCTTAGGAGTCTAAACAGAAAGAAAGATCAGCGCTTGACGTTCTGAGGTCAACTGCAATCTGCCAAAAGAGGTAGTGAACAAGAAAAGCGGTATATTCTTCTGGCGAAATCCCTGGCATACCTTCTTTTAGCGAGCTTAAGAGCAAAACAGCTACCACAAATTTAGGAAGAATGATATCCATACTGCTTTGAGCTAAATTTATTCGTTTTTCTTGCGAGACGAGTTACTTGAACCGTAGAATGTAGCAATACACATCTTGCTACGGAATTTAATCTGGCGTTACGAAGATCCGGTGATAAAACAGCACATCCTGCCCGACAACGTTCGCCAAGGACGACTCAATTTTCGCTCGTTGAAACTCATAAAAAAAATGTACGTAAGCTCATAAAATGAGAGCGCGCGAAACAGAAGTTTTTTATTCATAACATGCGTCCAGAGCTTTTAAACATAGTTCTGTAGAAACTTGAAGAACTATTTGAATTCGATTCAGAATGGTACAGCTTTTGTGGTAATTTCGAGGTGTCAATGTCAGCGAATCTCTCTGTACTCCTATGTGAGACTCTTGACGCAACACAAAGGACAGCTGAATAAGTTACGCAGCTCCTTTTTAGTCGAATGACACCTCTTGAACCCGTCGTGGAACGTCCAACGCAGTAAGCTCTTATTGTTTACGCTCAAGGCTAAAATAACTCTACTGCCGATGTGCATGGATCTGAACAGTCACAAGCAGCGCCGGAAGCTTTGACGCATTAATCTTAGGATGTCCCTCGGACGTCCCGCCTGGGACCTCGCAACAAGCTACGTTCGGTGCGCGCCCAAACGGTGAGTATGGCAGAGGGTCCACGCCGTTCCCGGCCCCAATGGATACAAATTGGCCCCACAGGAACACGACGTCCAGGAAGCCTGTGATCTAGACGCCGGAGCTATTGCGCGAGCTAGCGGGTCGGCAGTATCCGACATCCCCAGAGAACCTCGAAAGACGTTCTTCTGACTCAGTAGAGGCAATACACCAATACATCAGAAACGTCCTAAATAAGTCCGCAGCCCGCTTCTTCAAAGAAGCACTAGTGGATACCTGTCACATGTTTCCCGTGATGCGGGCACAGAGGCAGGAGGAAATGACGGACAATGAGAGTGGAAACACACTCGCCCGATCACTTGTCTATTGCACGCTCCCGCAATCCAATCAAGGCCCAGTCAGTTCATGCACCGCAACGGCATGCAGATACGTTACTTTGATATTGGCTCGTGTGCCGGTCACTTTTGGTAATACCGCGGGAGCGTCGACGGGCGGCTGGGCCAGCGCTGTGTTTCTGGGCAAAGCGGCGAAATGAGAGAAGTCCGTCCAGCCGGCCGTCCGGCCGTCTGTCCTTCCGTCCGTCCGTCCGTCCGTCTGTCCTTCCGTCAGTCTGTCCGTCCGTCCGTCCGTCCGTCCGTCCGTCTGTCTGTCTGTCTGTCTGTCTGTCTGTCCGTCCGTCTGTGACGGCAGATTTGAAAGGAAAGGCACGCGAACTACCCAGGGTCGGATTAACAGCGGTGAAGGCCAGGTTGAAAAAAAAATTTCACCATCTTCCCGTAGGGGAACCCTGAGTAGTATGCCAAGCAGCCATAAGGTCGACTCAAGTTCCCATTAGTTCAACTGCGCGAGCCCTCCTTGCATCAGTAGCAGCTTCTTGGCGGCGTTGACGTTTCCTTTCGGCTTCGCGAGCCCGAAGTTCAGGATCGGCCTGTCGCCGCTGCCGTTTCGTGGCAGCGGCTCGAGCCCTCTTCTCCGCGGCGCAGGCACTGGCGTTGACGCTGACTCATCGCGGCGTTTGAATTGAATTTGAATTCTTTATTATTTTCAACGGTGTAAAATAGTCCCATAGTCAACAGACTGCAACGGGACCCTGCAACGGGACCCTTGACCCAGCGTCTTGCAGGAGGAGAATGAGGGGAGCGGAATGAGTCATTCATACCACGGAGCTACAGTGGCGCCCCCAGCGGAGTATGCAGCAGCTACCGCAGGTGTTGCCATTCGTTGCGCAATCCCGGAGAGGAAAGGAGCTTCGGAGAGGAGAGGAGGAATGCTGGAGAGGGGAGAAGCGTCAGAGAGGAGAGGAGGAATGCCTCGCATACTACTCAGGGTTCCCCTACGGGAAGATGACGGTGGTTGAACGCGAAGCTATCTCGTGATGGATTCTTTGGTTGGCCCATCCCTAGGGGCATCCTGCCAAAATCATCATCAGTGGTGCCTGGCCAGGCATGCGCAGTGGGGGTGTGGTACTCAGGGTTCCCCTACGGGAAGATGACGACGATGGTTTACCGCGAAGCTATCTCGTGATGGATTCTTTGGTTGGCCAATCCCTAGGGGCATCCTGCCACAATCATTATCAGCGGTGCCTGGCCAGGCACGCGCAGTGGGAGTGTGGACGCCGCACGGCGGAGGGAGGGACATAGCCCCGCCCACAAGATGCTCCGCATCTAAAACGAGGTGGACCCTTCCCCTCCACCCTCCCGCCTTACCCTCCTGTCGTTCTTGATACTTGACGCTTTTTAGAATTCGCTACAAAGATCGCATGCCGTATTTACCCGAAGAATGAACATCGCCCGGGCGTCTACTTTCTGGCAGAACACGTGGAATGATTGGCATCGTAATTGAACTATAACTGGAGACCAGGAGACAGGCAGTATTACGATTTGTCAGGCTAGTTGGTTGATACTGAAAGAAAGGTAAACTGCGCGAGAAGTTACGACGAAAGGAAGGAATAAGTACGAATCTTATAGAAATATAGAATTGCATTCCAAGTGTCGTATGTGTTTCTTCCATTCGTCTTGACTTTTGGCGCAGTTTACCATTGTTCCAATAGACATCTGCCCTCGAACATTCCTCTATCTGCTTCGCGAATTCGGCAGCACACACTTCGGTTACCTGCGTGTCAGTACTGCCGAAGTAGACAGGTGGGCCTTTCAGAAGCTGTTCGCACATTCTTACAGTAAATACGCCACCAATCGTCTGGCTATTTTGTGAGTTCACCCAGCAACACCAATTTAAGCTCCCATGAGGTAGCGTTTCCGTAAAAAAAGATATGTAGGTACATTGTATAAGCCAACAGAGCACAAAAAATAATTTAAATGGATTATAATTCAAATGTTTTCACCCTGCGGGGAGCTATATGCTTTGGGAAAGGTTTTAGAAACGAAAAAAGTTCGGGATTGACGATACCGAAATTTCACAAAAATGCTGTTAATAACACTCTCGAATAATAAATCACGCATATTTTCATTTACTCGTTCACTTTTAAACCGCAATACATTTACATTTCTGCGGGCAATATCTACTTTTTATAAGAGCAGGAAACGCATTCATATTGCACACGCCTTTTGTGCTATTACATTTCGGAATAAATTTACATTTTTACAATAATTTTCTACTTCAACACGGTGTAGAAAAAAGGTTACGCATTTCGCAGAAATTTAACCTTGGAATCGAGCGTGTATGCGTATTACCACGTTTTCTCCTTTGCTCTTCTTTTAGCCGAACAAAAAAAAAAAAAAAAAGGTTTGTACGTTTGTACAAGCACTTTCCTGCCTTTTGCTGGGACAGTTTGTTGACGAGATGTTAAACATTGACCCGTCAACAAACCCCTGTCCGGCTGCTCTCTGGGTCCATCAGCTAGATCAGCTCTGCGCTCTACCCGATGCATGGGTTCGGTCGAGTGCAACGTGTTTACCTCACACTTAAGACTTGTGAGCTGACTTCAAGATTATGCACATTATGTAACGAACAGCCGTTTCAAGCTTTCATTGCTGAAATAGTTAATCTATGTTTCAGTCATGGGGAATCAGCAAGAGGCTTCAACTTTTTCCAAACAAACCACGAAGTCTGCCATTTTTTTCCAGCCCCCAGGGGAAAGGAGGGGGTGGGGCTGGGGTTAAGGCCAGTGGGTCTGGTTCATTTGGGACCTTTTTAACGATGGATAATCCGCCCCTAAAACTCGTGCGTATTCGTGGGGTTCCTCCCTACACGAGAATTAAGCGTTCATTATTTTAACGCTAGTAAAATAGTGGCGTTGCCAAAGTTCCTAGGTTGCCGGCATTCCGCCGCAAAAGACTGTGGCATCATCATCATCACCAGCCAAGCTACGCCCACTGCAGGGCAAAGGCATCTCCCATTATTCTCCAATTATCCCGGTCCTGTGCTGTAACTGCAACCAATTTATCCCCGCAAACTTCGTGATCTCATCTGCCCATCTAACTTTCTGCCGCCCCCTGCCCCGCTTGCCGTATCTATAGGGATCGACTAAGTTACCCTTAATGACCAACGGTTATCTTCCTTCGCATTACATGCCCTGCCCACGCCCATTTCTTCTTCTTAATTTCTACTAATATGTCCTTGACACGCGTTTGTGGCATACCTCGTTTCTTTCATCACAACTTGCTGAAGTTCGTGCTTGGGCAAGTTTGTTCCTGGTTAACAAAGACGGCAACAGCGCAAAATGGACCATGCACAACACGAAGAAAAAAGGACAACCACAGCACTGGCTTACAACCACGACCGAGTTGGTCGTGCTTACAACTGATTTTTTTTTATTTTTCGGCATGTCACATTTTCGCGTTGACAGTCAAAAAATGAACAAGTCAGCGCTTGTGATTGTCCTTTCTACGTCGTCTTTTGTGCGTGGTCCGTTCTGCGCTGTTCCCCTCTTTTTTTTTTTTTTTTTCAACACAAACAACGTTGGCCCCCAAAACAGCTCGTAACTTAAGCATGCGCCATTAAAAGGCTTGCGGATAAGTGCTCGGGCATTCACGTGTCACGCATAAAGCTCATTTCGCGCTTAGCAGACATGTAAGGTTGCCGGGAAAAACCCAGTCGTGCGTTTTTTTTTTCTCTCTAAAGCCTTGCTAGTTCGGAAAAACTGTGGCGAGCGTTTCGGCAGGTGGGTTACGTGTTCGATATTTCTTGCGTGTGAAAGGAGTGAGCCAGTCTAGACGCACGCTAGTTCCCACTGGCCCAGGTTTACTTTTCCCAGTGTCTCCATCCTGATACGTGATCTTACGGTTCGCATGCTTTCGCGCGAATTTTTACAGCACACGGCTGCGGGGAAGGGGTTTTCTCTGAGTCCCACGCTATGCAATCGCATGTGTTTGCACTTGATGCCTAAGGTGATGCTCGGTGCTTTACGTGCTATACTATCGTGTCTCTTCTTGCAGAAAAATTTGAGCAGACTTTCCTGGGTACGCAGTGAGCTTTCGGAAAAGGTTGCTATATAACGTGTCGGTAGCAACGTTCTGTCCTCCAAAAGTTCACGTTCCAGACTGTGATATGTGACAGGAAACGGCCGACAGCTGCGGAAACTCATTCTACACGATTCCAGCGGAAGCGAGCGCGTCCCGCATTGTGTTCGCAGCTACGCTGTAGAATTTATGGCACAGCTGGTGAGGGTCGTCGCGCTGCGTGTTCAGTTGTAACGCTTTATGTTCGAAGCGTTACTAGCGTCACATTTTGAAGCGCTTAAAGGAGCAATGAAGTTTGGTTCTTTCGAAATAAGCTATAATTGGTAGCCAGTAGCGCTCGGAAATTCTGGATTTCTTGTGTACATTTTTTTCACGCAACTAGGTCTCAGTGTATAGTGCGCAACTACGACGATCCCGACGAGCTCGACGTTAGCACAGACGCGCACACAAGTCGTGAGAATCCGAAGAGACCTTATTGAACATCGCGGACGCCGCACCCTGTGGCAAGGAAGTACAACACTAAGATCGGGAAGATCATGATACTACGCTTAGCTGCACAGGCTACGTTATTACTTGTCTTCCCAACCTTTCAAAAATTTTGAAAATTCTGTGTTCCCTTTCGTCCATAAAAAAGGAAAAATAAACCTCAGCCTATTTATTTTCTTTTCTGACTTCTTCAGTTTATTTTCTCCTTTTTTATTCACTGGCCTTTCGCTTATCAGCGCAAACCTTAGCTTGGCCAACATCCCTCACTGGGCACGCCCTTAGAGTTATTCTTGCAAAGAAAAAAAATACAGTGGCTTAGCTCGGCTATGCCAGGATATACGTACCGTGAGCTAAGGTTCACCTGGTTATTTTTAGCTTTCCTGGTTGTTTAGGATTAGCTTGATTATGATACTGACTGCTGCTTCAATGACACACACACACACACACACACACACACACACACACGGTATACGCATTATGTGACGCATGTATATTTATTTTTGCTCAACGTCTGGTTGAGCACTGCGGCTCCGGCGCAGCGTCAGACTTGGCTACTGCGCAACGGAGGCGCACAGCTGGGCACACGCCGGCGCCAGTGCGTCTGCCGCGGCTATGACACCACTCCTCTGGCGCGCGCGGCGGCGGCGGCTCCGGTGCGGCTCTCCAGGAGCCACGCGAAACTCCGGTGCAGCACTCCGGTTCAGCACGGCTCTCTAGGAGCCACGCGAAACTGCTCAACCTCGGCCAGTGTAGCTCGCGTTACAAAAATGGCTGGCGATTACGATACTCCATAGTGCAACATTTGAGCGCAGTAGTAGGGCGCTGAGGCAGCGTGAGTTCTCTCGACGGCAGCGGTGATGAGCCTCTGCGTCGGCGGAGCGAAGTGCGCCTAGGGACCGCGACCGGCGTCCTAGGCAGGGAACGCACACCATCGTCACGCGCACGCCCCCCTCCTGTTTGCGCCAGCGTCGCGCAGATGAGCATCTCGTGCGGGCACAGCATATATTGCCCCCCTCCCCCACCGCACGCTGTCGGAGAACGCTCGCGCCGCCACGGCGAACCACCCGTCCCTCGTAATTTCGCGACACTCTCCTCCAGCACTTTCTGTCACTATAGGTCTTGCCATCGTTCACTCGGTATTTTCACTGTTCGGTCTCGCCTTCGTTCATACGACGACGCGGCTCAACTCAAAGACGGCCGCCGGAGGGCAGCGCCCTCAAAAAATAACGCCGTGGAGGTTGGAACAACAGCTAAACAACTGCTTTTGAAGGTCCCTGTTGAGCGTTTGGGGTCGAGTCTGTCTATTCCACTTTTATTATCTATTGGGGCTACAAATTTTGGCTGTGCAAAAAAGGCACATATATACTGCGAAGGAAAGTTTCCCCTAAATCTGTTCGATTAAGGGACATATATAATTGTATTCAAGCTTTCCTTTCTTCGTCAGGTCGTTTGAATTGTTGAAGGGTAATAATTAATGGGTAATTGGTGTTTTAATCATAACAAACTTCCATTTTACGGCCTCTTTCTTTTAGTAAACCAAGTACTAATTTTGAGGTCCTCATGACTTTGAATAAGCGATTTAGCCCTGGCCAATCCCCCCTCGTGGGTACGTTCCAAATCTTTGAGGGTATCACCATCATCATTATCATCGAAAGGCTGGGTGTTCCAAGATGGACAAACAAGAGCTCACTTGCGGTGAGTCAGCAATCGTTCTCGCCCTGACGGGGTTTAGATGCGAACGACAAGGGAAGCTTTTAATTCTCTTGAGGGGAAGGTGGTGGAGAACAGAGTGTTAAGCTTCCGTCCTCCGCTTCGTTCCTCGTATCGAGGGGCGGGTGGGGTGCAGGCTGTTGGAATAGAGATCCGAGGAGGAGTGTTCGTTGGTTTTACGGCATGTTTATGGCAGGCTTTTCGTTTCTTGTTTCTCTAGTTTCCAAGTGCTCTCATCCGGCACTCTGCGATAGAAGTTGTTTCACACTGTGATGGTGCATTACTAGTATGGTGCATTTTATCGTTCGTTTCTGTGCGCGGAAAACCGACGATCCGCTTGCTGTTTGGCCATCAGTCGCTCACAGCAACTCAGACCAGCGGGCAGAGGCAGACGGGGAGGGGGGAGGGGCTGTCATATTTTATGTGTGCAGAGCAACGTCCCCGCACTACTAGCATGGCTGTGTCTCGGCGTCTGCCTCCAAAGGTGATAGAGTGAACCCACGGCAGAGTGGAACGACGCTTCCTGCCTACGACAATGGAGCAATGCAACGCAGGAAACCGAGGTGGCTGGCTTCGTGTGAGCGACGGCTGACTGTACTCGTGTGTCGATATCAGCTTCCGGGCGTCAGCCGAAGCCATTTCCTTTCCTGAACAGCCTCCTGATCGCGTTAAAGCACATGTTAAAGCAAATACCTTGCGCGAACTGCGCTCCTAGTGTAGCCAGCTGACAAAAACTTACCCTAGTTTCAATAAAACAGCGCAATGAAGGGACAAAAGACGCTGGGAGGGAGGACAGTACCTTTAATCTTTAGCTACCATATTTCTTGCGGCGACAAGGAAAAAATGAAGCTCACTCTGACGCGTAAGGCTTGAAGGTAGCCAATCTGTACGCAACTTTCACGACCATCACGATGATTTATTAAGTCTACGATTGCAGCCGTTTTGCTTCCTCTTCCCTGACGCAACGACCTTTACTTCATTGTTGATGAAATTGTTGATTGTTAAGTGATAATCATTGGATATCACCTTGGAGGATGTGGTTTTCTTGTTCCAAGCAAGTGTTGCCGCGATTGCGGCGAACGCTGCAGCTTTTCTCGTCCCGAGCAAAAGTTGCCGCAATTACTACGAATGCTGGAGTGTTTTTTTTTTTTTTGCTAATCTCCTTAAATGGTTACGCTTGATTTGACAAACCTGCACCACAGACACTGGGCGGTCGCCGCGAGACCCGCGCTCATGTCCGCGCGCTCTGGAATTTCTTGGTATTTTTAACTGCGGGCACGAAAAATAACGATTTGCTAAACAGTTTCGCTGTTAATAATGTGCGAGCGAGTGAGGTAGAAACGTTGAAAGAAGGGAAGGAGGTGAAAGTGTGAGGGCTGGGTAAGGGAGCAATAAATGGGAAGGCATAGACTATGGCAGCAGTGGGCACGCGCAAGAAAGGTGTCTGTGTAGCAGTTTATGTGGTAAGAGTAAACGACCGCCAGGAAGCTCTGCGCGAAGGCGCAGTAATACAAAGGCAGTAAAGACATAGTCCGTCGTTCAAGTACGTTGTTTCGGCAAAAAAATTGCTGAAACGCGCAAGTGGGAATTTGAAGAAACAAGCGCAAGCAGCTCTGCTTTATGGAACGAGCCCCCCTAAAGTCGGTCTCACAACTGCACCGAAGTGCGTTGCTGGGAGCACATTTCTTTCTCAGTGGCAACGTAAGCAGACTTGCATGAAAGATTGGAGGCAATAGGGCCTTTGGTAACCTTGTAAGACGTCACGTATCTCTGTGAGGCCCGGCCGCGGCGGCCGCTTTTCTGATGGAGGCGAAAAGCAAGAACGCCCGTGTGTACAAGATTTCGGCGCACGTTAAAGACCCCCAGGCGGTCAAAATTAATCCGGAGCCCTCCACTACGGCGCGCCTCATCGCCTGCATTGCGTCGGCACGCTGTTGGCGGGCGGTATTATCATCAGCTTTGGTGTAAAATAGGCAATTACGGAGTGTCTGTATAGGATTCCGGTAATGCTAAAAAATTCCCTACTTTATTGTCAATTTCCGCTCGCCCTGGTTGCGCTACCAGAACGAACAAATTCCTCCTGTTGAATTGTTCATTTTTTTTATAAAGCAAAGTAACACCTGTCGTCGCTAGGCACGAAACCTTTATAATTGCCTTTCAAAACAGCTACAGTACGAGCCGATGTCCGCCATGCACGTGTATGCGAGTGGCGACCCCGCGACACAGAGAGGATCATGTGACGGCCATATTTGCTCTTGACGTCCTGGCCTCCCTTATCGGGTACGCAGAACCGAACACGCTGTGACATACATTTTGCTGTTGCCATCCACTTGGGAGACGCAGGTTGCTTTAGCATGGATGGAGGAAGCACCGAAAGTGGAGCTTGGGCGTTTAAAATGCTGAGACCATCTCTATACTCAGGAGCAAGTTAAGAACGGCAATAGCTCATGTACGGTATCACTCCGCCGAAGTGATGGAACCGGAGGTCAACGCGCGTGGGCGTTTTGAACGGAGATTGTTTTGAACGCGTAATATCGACTGCCAATTCTCACGTAGCTTTTTTGTCGTCTCTGCAGTAGTTTAAGCAGATTAAGCCCGAAAAATCACGGATACGGCTCGTGCCATGTTCAAAATGTTCCCAGCAACGCACTACCTGCGCCGCGCGGATTACCATCCGGCTTCGGTGATGAGGCACAGCGGCAACTTCAGCGGCAACTTCAGCGGCAACATGAAGGGAATACTGGGCTTCCGGAAGCCCTAAGATTTAAGGGTATCACAGAGGAAGTTAACTTCACGGCTGTTGAGGGGACGAAAAGAATATTAGAATGCTGGTGGACGAAAAGCAGAAAGGGGAATATTGCCTAGGACAGTTACCACCTATAACAGGAAAAAAAAGTATTTTGTGCCTAATAAGCATTTTGTGCCTGCCCTAAGCAGCGCTAGTATTAAACCAAGAGTGTAAAACATGGGTATATTAGCCCTTTTTGGTAAGATGACATGTCATCACCCCGCTTCAAAGGGGAAACCAATAGAAATCATCATCAATCATCATCATCATCATCGTTGCCGTTCTTATAGAGATAGAACCTCGTTCAACTTGCCGCGGCCAGCCATCTCGTGGCTGGCCTTCAAGGACAGCAGGCAGACAGCAATAACGGACTGTTTCAAGCATCAAAGCGTCGACCTGTTCTACCATTTCCCAATGGTGGCTTGCTGCTCTTATTCTTCACGTTCATTAGTTGTAACTGATTAATTCGACCAGAGATGGCTTCCCCTTGGGGTTCAAGTTAATTAGCTTTTACTCAATCTTCGGAGGAGAGCGATCAATTGTGCCACTCCCCAAAACGGACAATGGCGTGCCGTTTCACTCCGTTGTCGGCCGATCCGGCGCTCCTCCCTAACTATCTCCTTTCGATAAGGAGATAGTGAGCAAGCGGATGGGTAGGAATTCTATATTCCATTCCGACACATCGAGAGATAACGGCGTCGCTTCTCAAGACGCTCAAATGGTGTGTCGTAATACTGCACTGCTTATTCACCAAGCGCGGTTTTGATAATCGAAGTACCGAGCTTGTTGATCCGACGCTGAGCCTGGCCGCTCTCTCGTCATGCCGGGCTTCCGCACTTGAAATGAACGTGAGAAAGACGCGGCTCACCCACGGACGAGCCGCAGCTTTCTTCCTGCCGTACCTCTCATAAGTAGTGACGTCACGAAAGGGAAGCTGTTAAAAAAAGAAACTTCGCGCGGCTCATTCCAACCGGCGCTGCAGGGCAGGAATACACTGTATAGTCAAATCTAACTTACCATATGATTGATTATGACGTTTAACGCGCCGACGCTACACAGCCGATGAGGGGTGCCGTAGCGGAGGGCTGTGGATGAATTTTGATCGCCTGTGGTCCTTTACCGTGCGCCCAAAATCTCGAACACACGGGCGTTTTCGCTTTTCGTCTCCATCAGAAAAGCGGCCGCCGCGGCTGGGAATCGAACCCTCGTCCTTGGGCTCAGCAGCACAACGCCATAGCCACTCAGAACGTAAAGGGACAGACAACCGATTTTTGTGAAGTGCATGTTGTCTAGCTCATGTGAAAGCCAGCGTTTATTATACTGGGGAAACCGCAAGGAATTTTGAAATAAACAGGCGGCAATGATTTTAATTTTGCACTAAAATTTCTGAAGTCTGAATGGCGGTGACTAGTGCTGTCTAAACGTGACACTAGCTTACGTGTGCGAATAACTCCTCCGATTTCAAAGCGTGATTCAGAAACAGCACGAACAAATTAGGAAAGGTTGCGCGTTATTGTTGTTTTAACCGGGGACAAGTTTTTAAATATCTCTCTTGATCTCACATGCAGTTAAAAGTATGTTGCCGCACGGCTATCGCTCATGGTGGCCAGCATTCCTGTTGGCGGGACACGTAGACTGGTAGACCTGAAAATTCCGATCTCGAAAGTTCGAGGGCGCCATCAGCAGAACTGTTTCGGGGTACGCTGTTTTAAGTAACGCCCTTTCATTTGGGATAATGAAAATATGCTCGACAAAAATCGGTTGTCTGTTCCTTTAAGAGCTAAGCCAGCCCGCGATGTCCGGTGACACATTATGCCTAACTTACACTAGTCCATGCGTCCGTTGGCACGAAGGCACGGTTCATCACAACGACTCGGTTCTATAGCGTATACAAGCGGCCACCGCAAGGAGGTTTCAAGCCCAGCTGATTGACCAATTTTCGTTAGGGGAGAACGGAGGCTGATGCAAATGTTTAGCGGTTTGCAGAAGCCCTTGAATTGATGTTACACTATGGCCTTATCCGTAATATCGCGTCCATAAGCCATGACCGTTTCTATTATGCTGTCACATCAACTTTTGATTGACTATCACACGCGGCGTCAGTTCAGCACAGTTCAGTGAAAACGACAGTATCTGCGCAGCTAGTGAACATTGCGACCAAAGGGACACTACAGACGAGCGGAGAACTTATTCGAATCGTTCTCAACTAATTGATCAAACACTACGCGGCTTCTGTGCCTTTCTTGTCTAAGTTGACCTCAATCAAGGATTGTGATGCATGTCGGCGGGCTCAAAACACAAATCAGTCCGTTCATGCACACGTTCGTACCTTATTTATTTATTGATTGATTGATTGATTGATTGATTGATTGATTGATTGATTGATTGATTGATTGATTGATTGATTGATTGATTGATTGATTGATTGATTGATTGATTGATTCGTCGTCGTCGTTACCATTACAGGCTCCTTACTAATTCTGAGATCAACCGCTCCGCACCTATGCCAGGACTCATCCCAGTCGCCTAGGAGGAGAGGAAGCTCGATTATCCCCCCACCCCACCTTGATTTTCACGAGAAGCGTTTTTTTCCTCCTTCACCTAAGTTATGCGGGAACAGAACGTGGTATTCACTGACATTTTCTTCTTTCGCTAAGCGCAGCTCTCAGTTAAAGCACCTTGCC
>NW_027526361.1:224237083-224263788 GCF_048455015.1 Haemaphysalis longicornis
GAAATTTGGACATGCCATGGGCAACCAGTGCTCTACGATCCGCACATCTTAAAGGAGTACTGACACGAAATTTCAAAGCTGAGATAACTATGTAAAACGCTTCCTTTTTATCAGGAGATATCTCCCAGCAAGTTTTAACAGCAACCGTTCAGCGAAACATATTTAAAATCCATTTTAATCTTCGCCCGCACGAGAAAGCCCAGAGCGGATGACATGACATCATCTGCTACTTGCCCCAAACTGCCGACGTCGGGGCTCCCGTGACGAAGCCGACGCGCTGGCTGTGGTTGGCGCGCGCTGCTCGGGCGTGTGTACACGTCATGGTTTTGGGACTGACGTCACGCTGCCCATGCCTGTGGGGACGGCGAAGACCTCGGTCGGTCTGGGCGCGCGCTTCCAGAGAGGCAGCGATACGGCAAGAATGTTGACGTCACGTGATACATCCTGTCATGGCGGCCGCTCGGCGTTTTTTTGTCGAAACCGAAACTGGCACGAATAAACGACGCCGTAAATGAATGTTTACGCTGCGCTCGACCGTCTAATCTGTCATTCTATGATTAGTGGGCTGGTAGGCACGCATAGCAGCGAAAAAAACGTAACACGAAAATTTTGTGTCAGTACTCCTTTAAAAGGGGGGAAGGGGGAAGGGCGTTATAGCGCACGGAAAACAAGGACTCAAAGGAAGAAAAAAGGGACACAGCGCCGAGATGCACACATATACGTGATCAGAGTCAATGACAAGGCATGTAAATCCAGACACAAACACTCTCGTCATCCAGCCATCTGCCCGCTGCGATTTCGTGTATAAATATTTTTTTTTCGAATAACTGTTTTCACTATGTATCGTGCACCAACTAGCCCGATCTGCACCTACTGCTGATATACGTGGACGCCTTGTGGAAATGAAATGCACGCGTAAACCTCAATGCCAAACATGTCATTTGTATTTATTGTCCCTATTTACACCAGCAGGCAAGAACTTGCAGTCCACCCTTCATGGCATTTCGGAAGGAATCCGACTAGCGCGAAATGCCGGTCGACGGTATCGCCGCATTGACACCTTACTAACCCGCAAGCTCGCACTGGACTCCCACTCCTGCACTTCACGGTCCACCGTATCAATAACGCGCGTGCACATCGTTTTCGAAGCCTGCGGCATCCCCATCCTTGCGGCCCGAGGTCACTCGGGCATCTGCGTGCACGACCGTGAGCTATAGGTATCTAGGGCATGCCTCGATGCCAGGCCGCAGGAACACGCGTGCATCGAGGCGCCATAGATGCACGGGGCCACCCTCCCAGCATGCGCGGCTGGGAACCTGGCGAGAAGCGTAAGCGTCGCCGCCAAGACCGTATACTACGAATGACCACGCCTAAGAATTTAGACCCCAGGCCGTGCGGCCTACAGGGCTCCTGCGCTGGAGTGATGTTGATGATGAAGATTGCTAGTGGTATCCTCTCTGTAGCGGGGTGATGACGAGTCATCTTACCAGAAAAAAACTAATATACCTATGTTTTAAGCTCCTCGTTTAATACCAGCTGCCGCTCCTAGAGCACGTACAAAAAACTTATTAGGCGCAAAATACTTATTTTTTCTGTTACACGTGGTAGCTGTCCTAGGCAACATTCCCCTTTGCTTTTCGTCCACCAGCATTGTAATCTTCTTTTCGTCGCCTCGACAGCCTTGAAGTTCACTCCCTCTGTGCTACCCTTAAATCGTAGGGCTTCTGGAAGCCGAATATTTCCCTCACTAGATTTGGATGGACACCCTCACATTCTAACACTATGGGCCGCATAGTTTCTGCTTCTTTTCCGCAGACCACGCATACCCCATTATTTTGTGTATACTTCCCCACAAAGCTTTTAGTACGCAAGCAACCTGCTCTAGCCTCAAAAAGCAAAGCACTGACCTTGGAATTATCGTATAAATTTTCCTTTCTGATGTCCAATTTCGTTGCCCTGTATTTACCTTCCATTTTTTTCCGACGATCGATTTACCTTTTTTTCGATTTACCGACGACCGATTTACCTGTATTTACCTTTTTTCCGACGATCGATCGATGAACGACGATTTACCTTCCATTTTTTTCCCTCCTTTATTCGTTTCCCTCCGTTTGTTCGAGTCTTGAAGACATGCAGAGCACCCTCGTGCCCGCCGCGTCTGGGTAGTGCACAAGCAGACGACCCGCGCCGCCCTCCATGTGTTTTCAATTACAAGCCAGAGCGAACCTTGGTTATACTTGATTTAATCGCGTTGCACGCGGTGCGTTTAAACGATAGTATACTGAATAACATAGTCCTTAAAGTAGTTGCAAAGGCTAAACAAAATAGTACCCGCTACACCAAGTAAGCCGATTTATCGGCTTCGTTTTGAGCGATCTGTCGCGACGTGCGTCAGTATCGCCAGGTCGGGTGGTCTAAACGTCTAACTTCCTGACGATAATTATTGCCCTTCTTGCGTTCGGTCGGAAAAAGGAATAGTTCGATAGTAGCATAGAACACAGAGTAATGCTGCTCTCGTATAGCCTGAGGTAACTGCAAAAAATTGCTTCAGCGGAAGCATGCAAGCGGACGCGAGAAGCGCAGCCGACACCACCGGTCCGACACAGCCTTTGTGTTATTTTGTGTTAAATTTTGCGTTATATTTTAGCAAACTAAATTATTTTTTACGTAAAATTTTACGCCCCACGATTTACGAACCGCAGGATACATATATACTAGCGGGTAGAAGGTGAGGTAATATAAAACCAACTAAAAAAATTAAGCGTCATTAGAGGACGCGAAACAAGCACCCAATCGAACATCTGTTACCTGCTTAAATGTGTACTTTTATGTTTGCAAAAACATAACACTGACATTGGAGCAGTGGGAGCACAGGCTGACCAGCTTCCAGCTCGAGGATCAGGAGTACCTGATCTCCCGGGCGAGGGCTGCTGGGGAGCCCAGTGATTTCCCTACACCCCCCCTAGGGGGTGTGTAGACCCCCCCCCCCCTAGTTTTTCTGGACACCCCCCTTGAATCCCCAAATTTCACTCTTGTCAGTCCTTGTATGGACCTTTTCCTCCCGCACATAAACACACATATAATTTACTTTCTTCATTGATTCGATGCCGTTCTTTGTTTACAACCGTAATCTTTGCAGAAGCTCTTTCAGCATGTACATTTAAAATGGGCAATTTGGCGAGGCGAAGCGCTACGCAAGCTAATCATGGCGTTTTAATAAATCGGGAGCGTACGATCGGTGCCTGATTTATAAGTGCTGCATAATTCCTGTACTACCTAAACATTGTTTCAAGAACTCAAATTTCGTCACTGGCCCTGGTAACAAGTTCGAAAATGTCCTTATACGTTGAAAAATGGCGAGAAATTAAAAAAAAACTGAAAAAATTAATTTCTCTAAACTTGTTTTTTTCTTAGATTGAATAGAAAGCACCACCTCTCAGGTGTATATATATATATATATATATATATATATATATATATATATATATATATATATATATATATATATATATATATATATATATATATATATATATATATATATATATATATATATATATATATATATAGAAAATGAAAAACGTACGTCACGGGGATGAGCGTTTGATTAACATACGTCTATTATTTAACTAGTGGGATAAAAAAACAGCTTTTAACTAGTGGGATAAAAAAACAGCTTTTCTAGTTTATGAACCCCCCTCCCCTCCCCCAGAGCAATTGAGACACCCCCCCTTGATTCGATGCCTGGGGAAACCCCTGGGGGAGCCTGAAGGCGGCCTGGACTGAGGCCACCACCCACTCTCCTTGCCCCCTCCCCTTTCCCTTAAAAAATAAATGTTATTCCTCCTCCTCCTGCCGCATGCACGGTACGTGGCCCAAATATTTACATACGATCGTCACTGACTGTGTTCGTTATCTTCTAGTTCGGGGCTCAGCAACCTACGGCCCGCGGGCTGCCAGCCCGCGGGACAGTATTATGCGTCCCCCAGAACGTCGTCAGAAGCCCCACCCCTCCCCCTGTCACTAACAATCTTAACGGCGACATGCCAGTTTTGAACTCAAATGTGGTAAGACGGCGATACAAGAAGGGAGAACTGATCGCTTCCAGTTGCATTGTCCCCCTTCTTCCCACTCAGTCAGATTATCAATTATTGTCAAATATCGTTGGCAACTCGCTGAAGTGTTCGTTTGCCTTCGAGGCGTACTATTCTCTGCTCATACAATATAAAGGCAAGCCAGCGCTGCACCACATATTCGTAACGGCGGCGCGAACCAGCTGTGTTTAATTGAAAGTGCACGCATAAGTGCACAGGTGCGCGAAAGCGCGGCGCACCGCAGCAGACGAGCCTGCGCAATACGCCGGACTCGCTTTGCGCACGATCGCCGCCGATTGCGTTAGCCCAGAGTCCATTGAAGGACTCTGGTTAGGCTGAGTTCAGACTGCTGCCGCAACTGTCGTATTAACTTTAAAGCACGACGTCATTTCACATCTCAGCCAACCGAACTGCGTGACACGCTGTTTTTTAAAGCAAAGCTTTTTACCTCTACCCCCCAAGGGTTCTTTCACGACCGTTGGTGTCACCAGAAAACTCCACCGAACAAATACAAGAATTTACTGGCACCGCCAGGAATCGAACCTGGAACTAGTAGACTAACAAAGCGAGAGCCCGTTGTCTTACCGATTTAGCTACTGGCACACGCGAAGACTGGAAAAACAGGTGGTGTACTCACCAAGCACATCTACGGGTTTACCCCCTGCGTTCTCTCTGAATGCCACGTGAAAGCGTCACGCGACCACTCACGCCCGTCTAGCGGCCATGTGCGCACCTTGATCATGTGCTAAGAGTTACAAAATTTAAAGGAAGCTCACACAAATGCATGACATCTCACTTCTAGTACGCCAATGTGCTAAAGCCTGTGGCTTCCAGTGCTCACGTAAAAAATCACAGCTCTTTGTTGTCCGCCCTCACGCCAAATCAAGGAATACATTCAAATACTCCTTGATGGCAAGGCCATCACCCCAAGCCCCAGCATCAAGATCCTCAGCCTACATCTGGAGGCTAACAGCAAGAGTGACGTCTCCTTGCAGCACCTCAAAAGCAGCATTAATCAAATCATACACATGATCAGGCGAGTTGCCACCAAGAAGCGAGGCCTGAAGGAATCCGGTACCTTTCGATTAATTGAAGCTTTTGTCCTCTCGAGAGTCACTTACGTCAACCCCCTGTCTTCTTCTCGACAAGGAAGACACAGAGATGCTTTATATAATGATTAGAAAGGCGGTCGAGCAGGCCATTGGCCTTCTGATGAGTGCGTCCACACAGATGTTGCTTAGCACGGGGCTCCAGAACACGGTGGAAGAGCTGATAGAAGGCCATCTTTCTAACCAGAAGGTCCGACTCAGAACTGCGGTGGGTAACCGCATGCTTCACCAGATTGGCTGGGCAGCCCAGAATGTCACTCCGCTTGACGTACTCCCTGACTCTTGGCGACTAAAACTAAATATGCTCCCTTTGCTTAGAAATATGAACCCCTCACATGACGCGGGTCACCGAAAAGCATGGGCTCATGAGCTAAACACCACCCTCGGACGGAATCATGTAGTTATCTAAACAGACGCCTCCACACATCGAGGGCAGCAATACGCCATTATCGTGGCTACCTCCAGAACCAACCTCCTCGCGTGTACCTCCCTTAGGACCAAAGAATTGACGGCAGCAGAAGAGGCAGCCATCACCTTGGCTATCGCTCAACCAGGGGTTCGGAGGGTAGTCATCGATTCCAAACAAGCCTGCTGGAATTACCAGTCAGATTGGGTGTCCTGACCTGCACTGCGCGTGCTAAAAAACCACTCCCCAAACGGTTCCATTCAGCTCATCTGGACACCCCCTCACGCTTCAACAGAGGGCAACAAATACGCCCACCCAACAAGCCTGCGCTTTTACCTCCCGTGCTATGGAGCTGCACGAGGACAGTCACCCGCTTGTCACGTTCAGGGAGATAACCCAGCATTATCGCCTTCTGATACAGACCGTACCTTCGCCTTACCCTGACCTTTCCAGAGAACAACAACGGCTCCTAAAATCCGGGCTCCTTCCCACAGCCTACGCGTCTTCACTTAATGCATTCGAATAGCTACGACACTGAATGTAAATTTTTCTCAGAAGTAGGAACACTCCGCCCCGTAATCGGGGTGTGCGACGTTAGCCCTGAGCACCCTCCTCTCTTTCCGTCAACTACCCAACAAGAGCAATGGGAGATGCTGCTGTCCAGGCCCTTTCTACATACCCAGCGTCAGCGGGTGGACAGAACACAGGCCGTGCGGACTGCATATGGGCCCCACAGAAGAAGGAATCACTCCCCAGGGCTGTACTCTGGGCCGTTCAGAAATCTGAACAGAAGTATTTCTTCCTCCACCTCCTCCTTCTCTGCCGCAAATCTCGTCGCCTCCGTCCGCGGCGCAGAGACGGAGAAGTCAGATCGTCTAACACCGGGTTGGAGCTTACTTGAATTTTATAAAAAAAGCTTCCACTCTTGTGCTACACCAATACAACTCAGCCAAACACCATTCATGCATCATGCATTGATTTAACCTTATCAAGAATATCTCTTTGAAGTAATAAATGGTATGGTTAAATGCATTTCACTTCTCTCTCGTTTTACTATTTGTAGAGCGATGTGAGTGATTTAAGTGACGTCACACGGGTAATCGTTATGGGTGCCGTTTACAGCTTTGCTTTCCAACCACATTCACGGGGTGGATTGGCGCGATTTTTTTTTTTTCTTTTTACGTTTTAGATCACGATACGGCTTTTGCGTCTGTAGTCTGAACATAGCCGTACTCTTTTCTTTCTTTTTTTTAATGGGCGTTCAAGTGTATTAGTTTAACAAGACGCTCTCACTTCAAATTCCACTTCATACGACTATCGGGGAACCTGCGATTGGCAGAGCGCCATCATCATCCCAGCAGTTTCCTCGACGCCTTAAACGTATTTAGCACTGCAAACTTTTTTTTCCCTTGAGCCATGTTAATCGTCGGAAGAGGTCAGACGAGCCGGGAATGGGCTGGAGAACATGTTAAGCAACCATCCGGAGTAGCGAGCTCATTTTGCTTCTATAAACACGGGATCGTAGGGGGCCCCCGCAGCTTTGTACTACGCTTAAGTCAATTTGGCCTCCTGCCGTGCAGCGCCGTCTGGGCAGCGCAGGAGCCCTATATAGCGGGCAGCACAAGTTTTCTTGAACCAGGTGCCATGCGTGTGGCCTTGCCATCACCGCCGACGACCTTTCGCGCTAGCAGCAACGCAGCGCGCTAGCAGCAGATTGTCCAGGAGCATGACACACGAAGGAACATCCACGGGCATGCAGCGTACGTTGCCGGACTTGAACCACTGCGATCCACTTCCTCTGAATTCGAGCTCAGGGCACGACCCTACCGCATCGTCGCCAACACCACCGCGACAGTGCAGTGCCATTGGCTGCGGGTACACTTGTACACCAGACATTGGCCAGTCACTGCATGAGGTCGTTTCCGAGGTTTCAGTGAGCCACAGGCGCGCCCCGCATTGAGCGTCGAGGGTAATTCGTGGGAGGAATGGATTCGACCAACATGTCGGCACCAAATGGTGCTAGCTAGCACTGCTGTGGGCCTTCGTGCCACAGGGGCATTACTGATCATTTGTTGCCATACCCCAATACAGCCACATGGCATCCGAACTAATTCCTCGGAAACTTCAATCTGCTTACGCGATTTAGAGGCGAAAGCATAGGGACTATCAAAGACTTCCCCAGATACTGCATCGTGTTTGAGTATCATCGTTTTAGTTTCTTTGTCTCTCGACGCAAATCTATCAAAGACTTCCCCAGATACTGCATCGTGTTTGAGTCTCTTCGCTTTAGTTTCTTTGTCTCTCGACGCAAATCGACGCGCAGACTGGCCCCAATATACGCGGCAGCTGAGCTCGCCTCTACGTACACCTGTTTTACTCGCGTGCCGGCACGTTCACCTGTCACGAAAGGGGTTAATTATTGTTTCCCCTTCGGCAAGTGGGCCAAGTTAGCGCAATGATATCGCACTTGGCTCGTGCTCTAGAGACAGCGGCGGTCACTTTGGTACCACTCGATCGTGTTGACGGACGACGGTGGCGGTCACTTCCTTCGGCGATGTGACGATGTCGGCCACATTAACCCACTTTTTCCCACTGCGGCCTCGAGCCATCCCCAATAAAAATATTTGTCCGTCCCTCTGTCTGTCTTTCCGCGTTTGACAAGTCATCGAAGCCTTTAGCAATAATAATAATAATAATAATAATAATAATAATAATAATAATAATAATAATAATAATAATAATAATAATAATAATAATAATAATAATAATAATAATAATAATAATAATAATAATAATAATAATAATCAATCAATCAATCAATCATGTTTATTTACGTGCCCAGGAACAGCCAGAGGCCTGGGTGCTGGCGCACGGATAGTTACATGAAAACAAAATACAAGAAACATATTGAAAGAAACAAACAAGCGACAACACACACACAAATTGAAGTAGCGAAAATTACAGAAATAAAGCACAGGCGGAGCCTGGGTACAGGTAAAAAAGAAAAAGAAGATGCCTTTGTGGCTCAGCTTATTGTAATGAATACACAACAAGCAGAGAACAAAGTTAAACAGTAAGACGACAAGAACAATGACAAAGTATAGAGACAAATGATAAGACAACCATGATAAGTAAACAGTTTCAAAAACAGGCAACTATATTGGTTAAACAGAACCACAGAGAAACCAAATTTCAGCAATAAAAAAAAGAAAAACGAACGACAGAGATATCATAGATGTTTAACATACTGTGTTCAACAAAGCAGTACGGTAAATTGTAAAGGAGCTTTGAAAGATGTCAAGGCGTTCAGAGAAGCGGTTGTAGCAATTCTGTATTCTGCGCACAGGAGAATGATTGGAGTTGCGCGCAGCGGTCAAGAAAGGGCGACGCGACCTGGTGGGCCTCTGTGGAACACTAAACTCTAAACAGTTAAGCAGGTCTGCGCAAGAAAGGTCACCATGAACAATTTTGTGAAGAAATGTAAGGTCTGCACGCATACGTCTGCAGGTCAACGAAGGAATGGAAGGAACTATGGGTAAGTCAGAATCAGGACCCGAACTGTGATTGTGATGACGGTGCTTAAATATGGATAAAAACTTCTTCTGCACACGTTCTATTAATTCACTACTAGATTTGGAGATGCCGTTCCAGGCAACAGAAGCATATTCTAACTGGGGGATACATATTGCGTTGTATAGCATTAGAAATGGATCTGGAGAAGAGAATTCCTTTGTAATCCGACACACATTTCCAAGACTTCGGAGTGCTCGCCGGGTGATGAGCCTAATATGAGAAGAAAAAGAGAGGGTACTGTCGAAAAGAACCCCGAGGTCCCTAATCTCCTCAACCCTTTGCAACGGAGCTCCCGCTATACTGTAGGAAAACAGTAGACGATGGGTTTTCCGGCTGTACGTGACAACCTTTGTTTTAGCTGGATTTAAAATTAGACAGTTTTTGCTGCACCAGACCGATAATTCCGACACATCCCTCTGCAAGGCACAGCAGTCCTGAAAACTGCTAATGTGCCTAAATAGTTTGACATCATCAGCATAGAGAAGAAATGAAGATTTTGTTAACACTGTTGACACATCATTGATAAAGATAGAAAACAATAGTGGACCCAGCACAGAACCCTGAGGTACACCACTCGTTGCAGTGTAAACACTAGACCTTATGAAGTTTACATCTACGTAAAAGGACCGGTCAAGGAGATAGTTGGACAACAAGGCAACAAGACTTGCATCAACACCGGACATAGTAAGCTTGTTAATTAATAATTTATGGTTCACTACATCAAACGCCTTACTGAGGTCAAAATAAATTACATCCAATTGGCCGTTTTCACAAACTGCAGCCGAAGCCTGAGTCATGAAGCTTGCAAGATTTGTAACCGTCGATCGACCCGAGAAAAAGCCGTGCTGATTTGGTATCAGAACGTTCTTGACGCAGGCAGCAAGAACGTTGTGCAGAGCTGACTCAAAGAGTTTTGAGGCGACACAAAGGAGTGAGATTGGGCGATAGTTGGTAACGGCTGACTTATCACCAGACTTAAATATTGGAAAAATTCGAGCAATCTTCCATGCACGAGGAAATTTGCCGAAAAGCAAACAGTTATTATAAATGGAAGTTAAGACAGGCACAAAAATGTTGCCGTAAGCCTTCATGAGGGCTGCTGGAATTCCGTCTGCACCACAGGAAAATGACGGTTTCATCCGTTTAAGGCTATCATTGACAAGTTTTTCATCGAACATAAGTGTACTAAAATTAGACATATTATTAAACGATAGGCGTTCGTCGGGACCATCTGGCAGTTGAAAGACAGAATGAAAGTACTGAGCAAAGCTCGTGGCGACATCCTCAACCTGTTCCCCATCGGAATTAATCAGACTAATGTGTTCTTTAGACGCCTTAGAACGGCCGCGTACATACCTCCAGAAGTCAGCCGGTTTCTGAGACGCAGAAGCCTCTAACGACTCTATATAGAGCTGGTGGTCACGCCGGTAGAGGCTTTTACAAAGTGAGCGATACCGACTAAAATCCGCTTTCCACTTGTCAAGCCCAGACCGCTTGGCCTTTTTGTGGGCACTGTCCTTAAGTTTAAGCGAACTTCGAAGTTCTTTAGAGAACCAGTGGGGAAATTTGGAATGAACAGGCTTATAAAAAGGGATGTACTTTTCCATGCCACTTCTGACAATTAATAATAATCAATCAATCAATCAATCAATCAATCAACCTTTATTTTTGGTGCCCAGGAACAACCCTAGGGTCTTGGTACTGGTACACCATATACAAGCATTCATAAAAACAAACTAAAATCAAGACAACACAACACAGAAAACCGTATATATGAAAGAAACAATAAGATAAAAATAGTTACAGAGATCCCAGAAAGCAAAACAGCAAAACAGCAAAAAAAAAAAAAAAAAGGAAGCCTAGTGTTAGAAGCCATGACACCCGGCCAGCAAAACGTTGAAGGCACGTGAAAAATTGAAAATACACAAGCAAATACTCAATGCACATGACGGAGATAGATTATACACATAAAACAAAGGTTTTGTAACAAAATGTTAGGAAGTTTCAAAATGGAAAAAACGAAGTTCAGCGTTACAAGCACTGACACTTAAACCGACAGAAATTCAAGCAACACAAAATCAGGAAAAGTGAAAAACAAACAAGCAAGATGATGATTTGCATAAAATAAATACGGAACAGAAATACGGCACATAAATGACATAAAGGCACTTAAGTTACAACAGTTTTCAATTCATTAGAGAACAAAGACAAAGAGCTCTGGAATATATCAAGACGATCGGAATATTCATTATATGCACATTGTATTCTGCAGATGGACGAGCATCGTTTACTTAAAGCATCTGTTCTGAAAGTTCGAAATCTTCGGAAAAGTTTGTTCGGCAAGTTGACATTGATAAGTGCAACCAAGTCATCACACAAAATATCACCATGAAGAAGTTTATAAAGAAAGATAATGTCAGCTCTCATTCGTCGACACCAAAGGGAAGGAATACTTTTGAGACAAGACGTGCTGCCGTTTGCGTCTTCTTGTACATGACGGAAACGGTGCCTAAAGATAGAAAGGAACTTATTTTGAACCCTTTCGATGCGGTCACTATTGGACTTGCAAGTTCCATTCCAAACAACAGAACCGTATTCGAGAAGAGGTAAGCACAGAGCCGAATACAACTTTAAGAAAGGAAGAGGACTTTTAAACTCTCTGGAATACCTGCAGACAGCACCCAGACATCGAAGAGAGCGTCCGGTAATTTGTGTAACGTGGGAAGAGAAAGTCAGAGAAGAATCAAATAGTACTCCCAAGTCCCGAATTTCGGTCACCCTCGGCAGTGCAGTGCTTGCTATTTTATAGGAGTATTGCAGCTGTTGAGTTTTCCTACTATAGGAAACAACTTTCGTTTTTGAGGGGTTCAAAATTAAGTCGTTTTTGGTGCACCAACGATGGAATGACACGATATCAGCCTGAAGAGAATTACAGTCCTGAACATTACGCACTTCTCTGAAGATTTTCACATCATCAGCATACAACAAAAAAGAAGAATTTTTAATGGCAGAAGCAACATCGTTAATGAAAATGGAAAAAAGAAGGGGGCCCAGAACGGAGCATAATAATAATAATAATAATAATAATAATAATAACATACTTTTATTCGATTCACTGTCGAGCTAAAACTCCGTTCAGAGTTAACACCCGAGAAAGCTTCTATAGATTACAGCGAGTTTTACTGCGACGCCTGGCGCTCCGCGGCTGTGCGCCGAGGGCTGCAACAGGTGGAAATCGAAGGCTGACAGCTGCATTCACGCCACACTGCGACGGAAATCCCGGAGGCAGTGGCGTGCGCATCGAAAGAGGCAGGTGTGCGTTGACGAAGACGGAATGCACAGTGCCGGCGTGACCTTGTAGGGCACGAAGCACACAACTTACGACACACCTGCCATTGCACGAAGAATGAAAGCGTGAGGGAGTTCCCTGTGGAATTGGCAGAAACCAGTGCGCTCACTCAATTGTATTGTATACCTTGGCGTATGCCACGCGGGAAAACTGTACCTTGAAAAAGAGAGAGAGAGAGAGAGAGAGAGAGAGAGAGAGAGAGAGAGAGAGAGAGAGAGAGAGAGAGAGAGAGAGAGAGAGAGAGAGAGAGATAACATTTATTCAAAAATGGCCGCGTATCAGCTGCTCCTTTCGTTGCAAATGTGGACGAAAGACTATCGATAGCCGACGGCCGCCCCTGCCAAGTAAATGCCTCCCTTCTCTTTCCCGCTCACACCTCATGCTGTTCCTCTCCCGCCTCGTTTTTCCAATTAAATTTCCCGCGTTCCACTGCTCCAAGTCGGGTGTCTCGATGCCAGCGCTGCCGTACGGCGGAGACGCGCGTGATTCGAGGCATCCTACTACAACGTTTATAGAACCGCGTTGACCTACTCCACGAGCGTTCCAAGCGGAACGTGGGACCTATCTAGTAGAATCTTTCGTTGCTGTTGCGGTATTTCTTAAATGCCGCCAGGAGCGCGGGCAACAGCAGGCGACGGTTTTCTGTAGTTGGTGTAGTATATTTCATTTGCTATCGCAAAAACCAGGCATCCATGATTTTTTAATAAAGGAACACTGCAAATATCACTTATGTATTGATTTCCCGCCTAATATTTGCGCAATGCCTTGTTCTTGTTCAACGATGTTGACAAGTATGAACACTGACACCGGTCTTAAGGCGTTTAGATTTGGCTGTGGGTATATAAGACTATCGCGCAGCTTTCGTTTCACTTTGGCCGGGTGGCTGAATCGAGTCACAGACAGACAGGCAGACCAAAATTTCTGGGTTTAAGTAGCCCAAGAAAAATTGGCCGCGTATCTGCTACTTTCGTTGCAAATGTCGTCAAAAGACGATAGTCTTTATCGGCTATTGCGAAGTAAATGCCTCCCTTCGCTTTGCCGCTCACCTCTCATGTTGTTCCTCTTGCGTCGTGCTCCTCCCAAGGTAAAGACGCCAAAGGTTTGCTTAAATCATTTTAAATTTCCCGCGTTCCACTGCTCCAAACCGGGTGTCTCGATGCGAACGCTGCTGTACGGCGGAGACGCGCGTTAATCGAGGCGCCCTACTTCAACGTTTTTAGAACCGCGTTTCCCTACTCCACGTGCGTTGCAAGCAGAACGTGGAACCTATCTAGTGGAACCTTGCGTAACTGTTGCCGGTTGATTTCTTAAAATGGCGCAAGAAGCTATAGTGGCGCGGGCGACAGTAGGCGACGGCGAAGTGAATTCTTTTTCTGCAGTTGATGAAGTATTTATTTTCGCAAAAGCAAGCATGTTTGATTTTTTTATGGAACACTGCAAATATCACTTCTGTATTAATTTGCTGTCTCATATTTGCGTAATGTCTTGTTCTTCTTCAAATGGGCAGGCATTGTTTTGCTTTGGCCGGGTGGCTGAATCCAGTCACAGACAGAAAGACGGACAGACATACAGAGATACAGACAGACCAAAATTTCTGGGTTTAAGGAGCCCAAGAAAGACTATCGTCTTTAAAACTATCGTCTTGAAAAAGCTCCCTTTTGTGGGACGGTGGCCTGGAGGCCTCGAGAGGTATAGCACCTGTCCGAGACTTCGGAGCTCCGCATGGCCTGCTCCCAGGCTTGGTCGAGTGAGGAGGGGGATATGGGTACAGGCCCCCTTGGGCCACTGGCAGAGGGAACGAAAGTAATGGCAAGAAGAAAAAAAACTGCCGTACATACACGTTTGTTGGGAGCGACATAGTTAAACAGAAGAACTTGAGTCGTTGGCTATCTAAGCTGTAGTTTTTGTCGTCGCGATATTTTCTCTGCAATTTGAGTTTTAGAGGTGACATTCGAGTACGAGATGTCCACTATTTCTTTCGCAGATGTCCACTATTTCTTTTGCATCTGGCATCTCCTTGACGTGCATTCTTCATAACAAATAGTTAAAATACTCCATTTAGTAGCAGCGATCAGTAAATCAGTTTATCGCCAACATTAATGTGCTGGGGGTTCTACAGGCGAAGTGGCTGTTATAGGCGGCCGATGTTCGAAGTCCCAGAGACGGCAGAATTTCAAAGACACGGCGACGTATGTGCCAGTATATACAGGTCCTCACTCCTTCTCTAAACAGGTGGCGCACTTCCTTTATGCGAACCTGCCTTTCAAGTTTTTTCTGTGAACGGCCTACTTTAAATGTATAAATAAATATTCACCGCGCTTTGCAGTATTATGCTCGTATCTCCTGCTGCACTGCATTAACATGACCGTGTATTTACTTCTGAGTTTCCTTTTGGACTCTTCAGAGCCAGCAAAATTTATGACGCCCGTTTTTTGTCGGCACATTTTTCTTGGAATCTACCGTATCTGCCTTTTCCTCGTGTTGCATCGCTTAGCATGGAAAATCACTGCGTTCGATGCAATAAAACAGTCGGGAGTCGGCGCTGTGTCTGTTCTGATTTCCGTGTGCGGGTTTCTATTGCGCTTTTTTATTTGATCTCGTATTCCATCGTAGTGCACAATGCAATGATCACATTTGCATGCCAGTGTACTCAAAATAGAACTACTGTACAAAAACTCACGTGGGACGAACATAGTTTTTGTCGAATGAACGGCTGTAATTTCAAGAAAAGAAGCTGTACACCGACAGCCAACTGATACGGGTTATGAAAGTGTTTTTCAACCATGAACGAGATGAGCAGTTACGTATCGATAAAAAGAAAACAAAACACTCTGCCGGCAGGCGACTAACCAAGTAGGAGAAATTCACGCATGCAGATCATTCCTTGTACACATCGCGAATTCGATATCATGATTGTACTATTTGCTGAGAATCGATGGCAGTAAACATTTTAACAAAAGTGCGCATGCAGCTTCGCGTTCTAAAAAACAAGGTCGTTCACGCTGAAGATGAACGTCAGCGTATTCAATGACATAAGACGACGTTGTCGGCACTGAAGTAACTTCCACGTAATGCTGCCCGAAAATAGGTCAGAAACTTGCCCAAGACGCGGAAAGCGATAAAACGGAAGGTGTACCTAAGCAAAACAATGCCAAGCGAATCCTATTATGTCATACCAACTATGCACGGAGGTGGCATAAAAAAAAAAATAGAATCACTTTAAATAGCCAATCGTTGCCTTTGCACATCCACGGAAACCTCATCGCGGCAGCTTTTACCGTTCGCTAAAATAGTGTTCTAACTGCGCTGAACGCTTCAATAGCGGTGTGCATGCACGGCGTCGTTGTACCCCTACTTGAATGGCCGTACGCGCTATTTTGAGAGTTCTAATTTTAAACTCTTTCTTTAATTAACATGCATCAGTTTATTGCCAACATTCTTAATGAAAACAAGCCTCCAAGAACAATAAGCAGAAAGGAAAATAAATTGGCTGACTGTTTTGGAAGAAGTCAGTTTCTAAAATGCAGGGCAGTGCACTGTTGTGCTCCGTGCCGAAAGCAAACCTGAAGAACATTGCTCTACTGTGATATGTAATAAACACATAATAAAGTGTAATAAAAACGTGTACTAAAACGGGTGATCGCATAAAAAGCTACCCAGTGAACAAACCAATATCAAAGCGGACGCGATTTGAACACTGAGCTGCTGCGGACAAATTTAAGGAGGCAGTTTGAAACCACGAAGTCGGACAATTAGCTTAGCGCCGAACTGAGCTAAGGCAGGTGGCCGGTTTTGCGTACAGCGATTTACGATAGCGCTGCACGATTTCGTGCGTATAGCGTTACTCTTTCAACAAACTGAGTACAAAAAAACGAGAGAGGACGCGAACAGAGAGAAATAAATACAGTTAACACATAAGACGCATAAGATATATACTGTGCCTCTAGGGGTCCTTCGTTTCGTTTTTCTCGAGTTGGTTTGTTTAGAAGTGTGTCAACCAGCCCGCCAGACAGTTCAGCGAGTGCAAATGTTGCCAAAGAACACTGATACGAGCGGACTACAAGATAAGCGAACCCGCAGACCCAGACACGAGCTGATCGCGCTTTTACCAAGGAACGGAATTTTCCGTCGGGTTACTAAAGCAGTACGCGAGTGTGGAAATCATTCTACTGTGCACGCTGGCAGACAAACCGGGGAAATAGACACGTTTCTGTCATGTTTGCCGCCCGAGAAGGAGCGCTGTTTCACACATGGTTTGGGTCGTCAGTTTTGGTGCTAAAAGACCCATCGCTGCGTCGCCTGTTCGTAAAATTCAATTTATGTCAGCGCCAGAGCCTTGCTCGAGACAACAGCCACTGTTATCACCAGTCAATTGCCACCGGACTATGGGCATCTAAGGTAACGTCACGGTAACAGAAACCCCGAAAAAGCAACGGTTTGTTCAGCTAGCGAAGACCCCAATACGTTTGTGGAGGATATCTCAATCTGCCGATCAGGTCCCACATAAAGCGCGGTGAAATCGATAAACCCTCGATGGCTTTATTCTTCGCGCCTTGCTTTTTGAAGCGACCCCGTATACTAGTGCCAGCACCGTGGGTCATTAACACGTTTCGCGACGAACGGTTTGAGAAATCGCCGCTCGTATAATCGACGTCCCGGCGTACAATTCAGGGCGTTTTAAAACGATAGGCGTTGTAGTCTCACTATCCTCTGCCTACAGAGCAGGTGCACACGGTTGTGCGGCTGACTTACCCTTTGGCTGCACGGGCGGCATGACTGCCTGCGACGCACCGAAGCCACGGACTGAAGAGCGCTCCAAGTGTCGATGCGATAGCAACGCCGCAGAGCTCGCGACTCTCTAGCGGGCTTCGATAGAGTTATTGCGGCTATCGGTGGCGCCGTCGGCGATAAACAGCCAACCCACTTTGCGGCCGCGGCGGAATGCGGAAAGTCAGATAATAGCTCGGCTCTACAGATGTCCCAGTGAAACAGAAAGAAAATGCAATCAGACGCGCAAAACGGTGACATAAAAAGCAGGCTGTCTAACCGCTGGATACTGCACCTTATGGCAGACGGTATACTCTCTATCCCCCTCTTTCTCTCGCTATATATATATATATATATATATATATATATATATATATATATATATATATATATATATAGACAGAAAATAAAGTATGCCGGGCATTTTTTTTCCACTTTCTTTCCAAATTCTTTATCTGTTTCAATGACCTACCACATCCTCCCCTTTGCTTTCCGAGGTTTTCTTGACTGCCAAACTTTATTTTCTATATATTATTGGAAACATAAAAACGCACACAGAGCGCAAGAAAATAGGGTAAGCAGAGACAAAGACACACGAGAAAAACATCAAAAAATAAAATTTGAAGAAAAATAAACAGAAAAATAAAACCTAAAATTAAAAGTAAACTTTTATTCTTTAATGTTTTACTCGTGTTTCTCTGTCCCTGCTTACCCTATATATAAATCAGAATATGAAATGATGGGCTCGTTGAATTAAGACAGAAATAAGGGTTGGCAGTCTGCCAACCCTTATTGCTTTCCTATATATATATATATATATATATATATATATATATATATATATATATAGCAAGGACGAATAGTAGGTGCAGCTGTCAGAACTGCAGCGCCGGCACGACTGGATGCAGTGCACAGCTGTCGAGTAGCAGTCAGTTCCCATTTGAAGGGCCCGCACAAATTTTGACGTGACGCCACCCGGATGAAGTTGGACAACTAGACAACGCTTTTATGGCCTGCACTGAAGTGCAGTGGTAAGCGCCGCTAGCGGTGACTGTGTATTACGCCGGCACTGGAAATTACCTCTCCGTTCGCACGCGCAGCTCCCTCGTACGATCTCGCGATCAGCTATCGCGCAGACGTCAACCAATCAATGTCACCGAGATAACAGCGTCTGAGTACTTGCATCGCAATCCTTTTTCTCTTTACACTCTGGTCATTCACCGGAGAGACAAAGCGCGTTCACGTAATGGATATGATCCATGGCCTTATGAGGGCTGACTGATAAGATAGCGCGATTATCACGTCCCGAGAAAAAAAAAAGAGAGCGAAAGTACAATGGGGTTAAGAAAGCCTGGAACGCAGGAAGTTAACTGATTGTACATGCGGTACTTAAGCCCTGTAGTGACAGCATAACGCACAATATGCGCTCGGTTAGACGCGCATCCGTTTGGGACAGAAGCCAGGACCATACAACATTGATTGGTTGTAGGGTTTAACGCGCCGACGCAACTCAGGCGATGGGGCAAGCCGTAGTGGAGGGCTCCGGATTAATTTTGACCACCTGGGGATCTTTAACGTGCGCTAAAATTTCGTGAACACGGGCGTTTTTGCTTTTCGCCTCCATCAGAAAAGCCGGGAATCGAACCCGCGACCTCGTGCTCAGAAGCACAACGCTTTAGCCACTGAACCACCGCGGCGGGTACGGCCATGCAACAAATCTTAAACTTTCCATAGATGTCTTGAAAGGAATAACACGCCGACATTTATTATCCTGATGGGACACGATACGTCCAATCTGTGTGTCCGTGTCCTACGCGTATTACTTTGATTTATCTAAGGTGACACAAGTTAACCCAAATTTATGGTCGTAGCGCATTTTTATTTCTGGTATGTTTGAGCATGTAGTTCGACCGACTATACCAAATGTACCCTTGCTCGTATATGTATCCCCATTCCATACTAAAATCAAAGCATCAGTGCAGCAATAAAATAAGGCCGTAGACATTTAAACGACATGATTAAAATGTATTTGTGAAGCCACATACATCCGCCGCGGCGGCTCAGTGGCTAAGGCGTTGTGCTGCTGAGCCCAAGGACGCGGGTTCAATCCCGGCAGCGGCGGCCGCTTTTCTGATGGACGCGAAAGGCTAAAACGCCCGTGTCGATATTTCCGCGCACGCTAATGAGTCCCGTGTGGTCAAAATTAATCCGTAGCCTTCCACTACGGCGCGCCCCATAACCCAGTTGAAGCTTCGGCGCCTTACAACCACAAAAGTTGAAAATAGCGCGCGATTGACACGATTGCATTTCAGTCGCGCGGCAACTGACCGCGGCTGCCAAACGCCGACAACACGGCGAACCGTAAAGTGTTTACCCAGTGCGCAGACCGATGCTTCAGCAAGGTCACCCGTCAGTATACCGGCGTAAGCAGTCACCTGCCACGCCACTGATTACGAAGAAGCGCACGAGCATTTTTTTCCCCCGTGCTTGGGCCGATAGAGTCGTGTGCTCGAGGTCAAACCGACCGTAAATCGCATGGTCGACCCCCGCATGTCGTCCAGCCTTCGCTTTCGGTGTCAAAATTAACCCTGTCTGAGGAGCGTGGCTGAAAGACCGCGCCGAAGGTGCGTCAACGTGCTTTAACTGAGAGCGGCGCTTAACGAAATAAGCAAGAAAACTTATGAATACCACGTTCTGTTGCCGCCTAACTATTGTATTTATTCGACTATAAGGCAGTCACGATTATAAGGCGAGGGTGCAGTCTGGACAGCAAAAAAAATCGCCATAGATATACATGCTGGCCTTCGAATATAAGGCGGGGTATGACTGAGACTATGGATTTTGGGAAAAAACCTCGCCTTATATGCGAATAAATACGGTAGGCGAAGGGGGCAAGAAAAACGCTTCTCATTAAAGGGACACTGAAGTGATATGTAAACATTGCGGGATTACTAGCGCAAATTGTAGTCAGGAGTCCCCAGGCCATGTTTCGACCACTCTAGGCGCGTTTACGCGATTTTATTTAGTAGAAAAACTAATTCGAAAACGCTGTCCTCCTCTCTTTACGCTCGCCCATTTTCTGTGGCGTTTTCGTGTGACGTCAGGAGGGGATGAGCTGGCAATTGGCTGCGCCACGGCTGCGCTACTGCATGGCTCCCCGGCCGACAGAGTCAGTCGGCCCAGCGTTTCGTCCGCCGGCCGCCGGCGGGTCGTCGCAATCAAGGAGGTTAAAAAAAATTGCTTGGTCGCAATTCGTTCGCTTAGTTGAAACGAAGCCAGGACACGTTTGTGAATGGAAGTATGTGCCTTTCTTTACTTGGTTTGTTTGTACACTGTATCTAGCTCCAAGTCAAGGTCGCTTCACACAAGCGCTGCACATGCGACGCTTCGCTGACTGGTACGCCAGTAGGAAAATATAAGGCCTCTTGAAGGCGGGAGAAGAGTCAGCGAAGTCAATATAGGTACTAAGCAAATAAAATCAACTGATATTTTTACCGTACAGCGTAAAACTAGGGCGCGGGAAGCACTTTTTTGCGCTGGGCGAACAAGCACAGCGGTCAGCAGCACGACTACGCATCTGCGAACGCTTTTCCGTCTACGAAATGCAATTGCTAGACGTGAGCTACTGTGGAAACTCGGGCGACGCTTACTGCACGATCGCAGTACAACAAATAGTCACCTAGGCGGCTTGAAATGCCAAAACTAAATAAAAGTGTAAACCGGTTGTACAATATATACCCTATATTAGCAAAGCAATTGCGTCCCGCTCCGTGGCCTAGCGGTCTGGGGCGCTCGGAATTTGCCGCAAATGTTTTGCGAGTCACAAGTTGGAATCCCCGCGGGTACGTGTTTTTTTTTTTTTTTGTAAGTTAACTTTTTTTGTTTTCCGCCGATGTTTTCTATATTGAGTTCACCTTTTTTGGGGCCGCAACGTTCATGGCTACACGAACTAGTTCACAAAACGCGCGCAGGCTGGCACTGGCGCGCTAGCGAGTTCTCGGTGGCGTGCTGTTGCCATAAGCACCGACTGCTTGCAGGCAGTGGGCACAGGCCAGAATGAACAGACCCTTGGCCTGGTGCGAACACGCTTTTTACGATACAGGCATGAGGGAGGCAAGCTCCAAATATGGGGGAAAAGCGTATGACATTTGGGCGTCTGCGGGTACGCGGAGGGCGTTCATGCACTGCGTAGGTCTCGGCTAGTGAATGCTACGACTACAAGCCGTCCTGGGAGGCTTATCTTGTGCATTTTACAGCCGACAACATGGCAGAAGCGCGGTACGATGATTACTGAGATATTGAGAATGCCCATCCAACAAAGCCATTGGTTATGTTTTACAGAACCGAAACCGAAACTTGTGTGATTGCTAACCTTGGGCATCGTCCAATCACGGCGCCCCTCCTCTCAACGTCACAGCCTTAGTTGGTGCGGCCGCCGCAAACCGCGCATGGTAGTTTTTCTTCTTTCGCGCTTTGTAAAATAATTACCGATTTGTCAACCGGATAAACGATGAAAAGTGTGCTAATTTGAGCCAGTCTACGCAGTGCAAGCAAAAACGGGAGCTTGACAAATTCACTTCAGTGTCCCTTTAAAATCTAGGTGGCGGGGGGGGGGGGGGGGGGGGATATTCGAGCTTCCACTCCTCCTAAGAGATGGGGATGAGTCCTGCCATATGTGTGGATCGGTTGATCTCGGAATTACAAGGAGCCCGTAATGGCAACGATGACGACGTATTCAATCAATCAATCAATCAATCAATCAATCAATCAATCAATCAATCAATCAATCAATCAATCAATCAATCAACAAGGTACGAACGTCCGCATGAACGGACCGATTTTGAGCCCACCGACATACATCCCAATCCATGATTAAGGTCAACTTAGACAAGAATGGCACAGAAGCCGCGTAGTGGTTGATCAAATAGTTGAGAACGATTCGAATAAGTTCTCCGCTCGCTTGTGGTGTCCCTTTGGTCGCAATGTTAACTAGCTGCGCAGATACCGTCGTTTTCACTGAACTGTGCTGAACTGACGCCGCGTGTGATTGTCAATCAAAAGTTGATGATGCGATATCACGAATAAGGCCATCTTATAGTTTAACATCAATTCCAGGGCTTCTGCCAACCGCTAAACATTTGCATCAGCCTCCGTTCTCTCCTAACGAAAATTGTTCAATCAACTGGGCTTGAAACCTCCTTGCGGTGGCCGCTTGTATACGCTATAGAACCGAGTCGTCGTGATGAACCGTGCCTTCGCGCCAACGGACGCATGGACTAGTGTAAGTTAGGCATAATGTGTCACCGGACATCGCGGCTGGCTTAGCTCTTAAAGGAACAGACAACCGATTTTTGTCGAGCACATTTTCATTATCCCAAATGAAAAGGCGTCACTTAAAACACCGTACCCCGGAACGGTTTTGCTGATGGCGCCCTAGAACTGTTGAGATCGGAATTTTTAGGTCTACCAGCTATACGTGTCCCGCAAAAAGGAATGCTGGCCACCATGAGAGATAGCAGTGCGGCAACATACTTTTCACTGCATGTGAGATCAAGAGAGATATTTAAAAAACTTGTCCCCGGCTAAAACAACAATAATGCGCAACCTTTCCTATTTGTTCGTGCTGTTTCTGAATCACGCTTTGAACTCGGAGGAGTTGGTCGCATATATACGTAAGCTAGTGTCACGTTTAGACACCACTAGTCACCGCCTTCCAGACTTCATAAATTTTAGTGCAAAATTAAAATCATTTCCGCCTGTTTTTTTTTTTTTTTTTTTTTTTTAGAAATTCCTTGCAGTTTCCCCAGTATATTAAACGCTGGCTTTCATATGAGCTAGACAACATGCACTTCACAAAAATTCTGTTGTCTGTTCCTTTACGTTCTGAGTGGCTATGGCGTTGTGCTGCTGGGCCCAAGGAGGAGGGTTCGATTCCAAGCCGCGGCATTCGCTTTTCTGATGGAGACGAAAAGGGAAACGCCCGCGTGTTCGAGATTTCGGCGCACGTTAAAGATTCCCAGGTGGTCAAAATTAATCCAAAGCCATCCGCTCCGGAGCGCCTCATCGGCTGTGTAGCGTCGGCGCGTTAAACGTCATAATCAATCAGATGGTAAGTAAGTTAGATTTGACTGTACAGTGTATTCCTGCCCTCCAGCGCTGATTGGAGTGAGCCGCGCGAAGTTTCTTTTTTTAACAGATTCCCTTTCGTGACGTCACTACTTATGAGAGCTACGGCAGGAAGGAAGCTGTGGCTCGTCCGTGGGTGAGCCGCATCTCTCTCACGTTCATTTCAAGTGCGGAAGCCGGCATGAGGAGAGAGCGACCAGGCTCAGCGTCGGATCAACAAGCTCGTCGCTTTGATTATCGAAACCGCGGCGGGTGAATAAGCAGTGCAGTATGACGCCACGCCATTCGAGCGTCTTGAGAAGGGACGCCGTTATCTCTCGATGTGTCGGAGTGGAACACGGAGCAAGATAAACCTTACTCCGTGGAATGGAATATGGAATTCCTTCCCGTCCGCTTGCTCACTATCTCAAGATTGAAAGGAGATAGTTACGTAGGAGCGGCGGATGGGCTGACAGCGGAGTGAAATGGCACGCCATTGTCCGTCGCGGGGAGTGGCACAGTTGATCGCCCTCCTCTGCAGCCTGCAGAGGAGGGCGATTAGCTTTTACTGTATGATACAATAAAAACTCGTTAATCTGATCCCCAAAGGAAAGAAGCCATCTCTGGAGGAATTAATGAAAGTTATAACTAATAAACGCAAAGAATAGTAGCAGCACGCTGCCATTGGGAAGCGGTACAGCATATCAACGCTTAAATTTGATGCTTGAAACAGTCTGTGATGGCAGTCTGCCTTCTGTCCTTGATGGCCAGTCACGACATGACTGGCCACGACAGCCAGCACGATTCTCACGACAGCAAGCACTTTTTGCTCTAACGGGCGACTGTGGCCGAAAGGTATACTTCTTCGCCTTCAAAACTGAAGAAGAGACGGGCGGAATATCTGAGCGGAAGGCCGCCGCGCTGGTGCTTCGTGTTCTTCCTCGTCGCCATTGCAGCGACCGCCTCTGAGCTGCAGACGTGAGAAATGATGTCTCATCCGTCAGCGCACCACGCGCCACTGCAATCGCGTCCTTATTGACGTAGACCGCAGAGAATACGTCTCGGTGGTTTTACCAGATTTTACCTTCTCTCTCTGTCGTTCTGTTCCGGAGGCGAGAGAACCTCGTGTATACAGGCAGCGCGTGCGTTTCCTTGGCAGTTTGTCAGGCAGCAACCAGTCGGTGCGTTGGCGCATAGTTCGAACCATCGGTGGAGGAACCTACTCGCGCTCGAATAAACGGGATTTCGTATACATAGGCTTCTATGGAGGCATGGCCGTATTAACGAGGTCTCCCTGTTCGGATGGCGGCGTATCTTCCGCCCCTGATGTAAGCGAAGAGCGAACGCAAACGGGGTAAAAAGCTGCCCACAGGCAGATACGCACGAAACGGTTCTCCTCTTAGCTTTCTCGGACAAGCTTCCTCGTGATGTTTCTAGCCATTAAAGGGGCCAAAATAGCTAATGAGAAACTCTATGGCCATGAGGACATAATACGAGTTCGATTCATCAAAAAGACTGCTTTGCCTTCTTGATAACAATGAAACCAATTGTATCGCAAAACTGAACGGGCAATGGCGATAGAAAACATTAAGCAGTGGCGACACCACCGCTTACGCTACTGAGCACGAGGTCGCGGGTTCGATTCCCGGTCGCGGCGGCCGCTTTTCTGATGGAGGCGAAAAGCAAAAACGCCGTGTGTACGAGATTTCGGCGCACGATAAAGATCCCCAGGTGGTCAAAATTAATCCGGAGCCCTCCACTACGGCGCGCCTCATCGTCTGCGTTGCGTGGGCGCGTTAAACCGTACAATCAATCAATCGACACCACCGCCACTTTGTGGTGAGATCTCTATGACGTCACATAACTTTGTGCAATCGGCGGGCGACGACCAACGCCACCACCAAGGAACATGGGCCGGGCGATTGTCTAGTTTCGTTCGATCTTATCACTTCAATGCTAACGTGCAGTTTGCATTCAAGCAATGACGATAATGTTCTTGGTGCTTCGCTCTATCGCGCCACTGCTGCCGCTTTGTGTCACTGTAGAGATAAATTTGAGACAGTATTTCGGTATCTCTGGCGTTTTTTTTTTTAGATAAAAAACGCCTTTCGGGACTGGTTTAGAGCCGAGTGAGTTGCCAAAAGTCATTTCTTTCCAGGGGCGGTATTCTCGTAACTGTCCCTTTTGAAAACGTCCTTTTTGCGTCCCTTTCACCGTGACGTACTTCGGTTAAGCAGTCAGCGTTGGCAGTAGGTTTGCCGCGCTTGCGCTACGTCACTTCCGGTTGTTTGCTTTTGGCCAATCAGGGCTCGCCAAAAGGGACACTTTTGAAAGGGACGCAAAGGGACAAAACTCGAGAATACCGCCCCAGTTGAATTAGGTTGTATTTCTATAAGAACGGCAACGCAAGTTGCCGCTGTGCCTTATCACCGAAGCCGGATGTTAATCCGCGCGGCGCAGTAGTGAGTAGCTAAGAACATTTTGAACATGGCACCAGCCGTATCGATGATTTTTCGGGCTTAATCTGCTTAAACTACTGCATAGACGACAAAAAAGCTACGTGAGAATTAGCAGTCGATATTACGCGTTCAAAACAATCTCCGTTCAAAACGCCCACGCGCGTTGACCTCCGGTTCCGTCACTTCGGCGGAGTGATACCGTACATGCGCTATTGCCGTTCTTAACTTGCTCCCTATTATAGAGATGCTCTCAGCATTTTAAGCACCCAAACTTCACTTTCGGCGCTTCCTCCATTCGTGCTAAAGCAACTTGCGTCTCCCAAGTGGATGGCAACAGCAAAATGTATGTCACAGCGTGTTTGGTTCTGCGTATCCGATAAGGGAGGCCAGGACGTCAAGAGCAAATATGGCCGTCACATGACCCTCTCTGTGTCGCGGGGTCGCCACTCGCATCCATGTGCATGGCGGACATCGGCTCGTACTGTAGCTGCTTTGAAAGGCAAAATAAGGTTTCGTGCCTAGCGACGAGAGGTGTTACTCTGCTTTATAAAAAAAATGAACAATTCAACAGGAGGAATTTGTTCGTTCTGGTAGCGCAACCAGGGCGAGCGGAAATTGACAATAAAGTAGGGGATTTTGTTAGCATTACCGGAATCCTATAGAGACACTCCGTAATTGCCTATTTTACAAAAAAGCTGATGATAATACCGCCCGCCAACAGCGCGCCGACGCAACGCAGGCGATGAGGCGCGCTGTATAGCAAGGATTAATTTCCACTGCCTGGGGATCTTTAACGTGCGCCGAAATCTCGTACACAACGGTCGTTTTTGCTTTTCGCCTCCA